>NW_028157262.1:62500-80000 GCF_964263955.1 Coregonus lavaretus
AAAGTAAGGGTAAATTAGACTGTAGTGTTATGTACCTGGGGTAAAGTAAGGGTAAATTAGACTGTAGTGTTATGTACCTGGGGTAAAGTAAGGGTAAATTAGACTGTAGTGTTATGTACCTGGGGTAAAGTAAGGGTAAATTAGACTGTAGTGTTATGTACCTGGGGTAAAGTAAGGGTAAATTAGACTGTAGTGTTATGTACCTGGGGTAAAGTAAGGGTAAATTAGACTGTAGTGTTATGTACCTGGGGTAAAGTAAGGGTAAATTAGACTGTAGTGTTATGTACCTGGGGTAAAGTAAGGGTAAATTAGACTGTAGTGTTATGTACCTGGGGTAAAGTAAGGGTAAATTAGACTGTAGTGTCATGTACCTGGGGTAAAGTAAGGGTAAATTAGACTGTAGTGTCATGTACCTGGGGTAAAGTAAGGGTAAATTAGACTGTAGTGTTATGTACCTGGGGTAAAGTAAGGGTAAATTAGACTGTAGTGTTATGTACCTGGGGTAAAGTAGGGGTAAATTAGACTGTAGTGTTATGTACCTGGGGTAAAGTAAGGGTAAATTAGACTGTAGTGTTATGTACCTGGGGTAAAGTAAGGGTAAATTAGACTGTAGTGTTATGTACCTGGGGTAAAGTAAGGGTAGTAAAATACACTATATTTACATTTTTAGTCATTTAGCAGACGCTCTTATCCAGAGCGACTTACAGGAGCAATTAGGGTTAAGTGCCTTGCTCAAGGGCACATCGACAGATTTTTCACCCAGTCGGCTCGGGGATTAGAACCAGCGACCTTTCGGTTACTGGCACAACGCTCTTAACCACTAAGCTACCTGCCGCCCCCATACAGCAGTATGTGGTCACCCCTTCAAATGAGTGGATTCTTCTAAGTAAGTCGCTTTGGATAAAAGCGTCTGCTAAATGGCATATTATTATTATTCTATTTCAGCCACGCCCGTTGCTTACAGGTGTATAGAATCGAGCACACAGCCATGCAATCTCCATAGACAAACATTGGCAGTAGAATGGCCCGTACTGAAGAGCTCAGTGACTTTCAACGTGGCACCGTCATAGGATGCCACCTTTCCAACAAGTCAGTTCGTCAAATGTTTGCCCTGCTTGAGCTGCCCCGGTCAACTGTAAGTGCTGTTATTGTGAAGTGGAAACGTCTAGGAGCAACAACGGCTCAGCCCTAAAATGGTAGACCACACAAGCTCACAGAACGGGACCGCCGAGTGCTGAAGCGCGTAGTGCATAAAAATCGTCTGTCCTCGGTTGCAACACTCACTACCGAGTTCCAAACTGCTTCTGGAAGCAACATCAGCACAATAACTGTTCGTCGGGAGCTTCATGAAATGGGTTCCCATGGCCGAGCAGCCGCACACAAGCCTAAGATCACCATGTGCAATGCCAAGCGTCGGCTGGAGTGGTGTAAAGCTCGCCGCCATTGGAATCTGGAGCAGTGGAAACGCGTTTATCTGGAGTGATGAATCACGCTTCACCATCTGGCAGTCTGATGGATGAATCTGTATTTGGCGGATGCCAGGAGAACGGTACCTGCCCGAATGGATAGTGCCAACTGTAAAGTTTGTTGAAGGAGGAATAATGGTCTGGGGCTGTTTTTCATGGTTCGGGCTAGGCCCCTTAGTTCCAGTGAAGGAAAATCTTAACGCTACAGCATACAATGACGTTCTAGACGATTCTGTGCTTCCAACTTTGTTGCAACAGTTTGGGGAAGGCCCTTTCCTGCTTCAGCATGACAATGCCCCCGTGCACAACGCGAGGTCCATACAGAAATGGTTTGTCGAGATTGGTGTGGAAGAACTTGACTGGCCTGCACAGAGCCCTGACCTCAACCCCATCGAACACCTTTGGAATGAATTGGAACGCTATCTGCGGTCCTAATCGCACAACATCAGTGCCCGACTTCACTAATGCTCTTGTGGCTGAATGGAAGCAAGTCCCCTCAGCAATGTTCCAACATCTAGTGGAAAGCCTTCCCAGAGGAGTGGAGGCTGTTATAGCAGCAAAGGGGGGACCAACTACAATTAGTAGTTTTAGAGAATTAGGCAGTGTGTTCAACCACCCTCACAACTGCAGACCACGTGTAACCATGCCAGCCCAGGACCTCCACATCCAACTTCTTCACCTGCGGGATCGTCTGAGACCAGCCACCCGGACAGCTGATGAAACTGTGGGTTTGCACAACTGAAGAATGTCTGCACAAACTGTCAGAAACCGTCTCAGGGAAGCTCATCTGCGTGCTCGTCGTCCTCACCAGGGTCTTGACCTGACTGCAGTTTGGCGTCGTAACCGACTTCAGTGAGCAAATGCTCACCTTCGATGGCCACTGGCACGCTGGAGAAGTGTGCTCTTCATGGATTAATCCCGGTTTTAACTGTACCGGGCAGATGGCAGACAGCGTGTATGGTGTCGTGTGGGTGAGCGGTTTGCTGATGTCAACGTTGTGAACAGAGTGCCCCATGGTGGCGGTGGGGTTATGGTATGGACAGGCATAAGCTACGGACAACGAACACAATTGCATTTTACCAATGCCTTGGCTAGATCCTGAGGCCCGTTTATCCGCAGCCATCACCTCATGTTTCAGCATGATAATGCACGGCCCCATGTCGCAAGGACCTGTCCACAATTCCTGGAAGCTGAAAATGTCCCAGTTCTTCCATGGCCTGCGTACTCACCAGACATGATGTCACCCATTGAGCATGTTTGGGATGCTCTGGTTCGACGTGTACCACAGCGTGTTCCAGATCCCACCAATATCAAGCAACTACGCACAGCCATTGGAAGAGGAGTGGGACAACATTCCACAAGGGGCCACGATCAACAGCCTGATCAACTTTTATGCGAAGGAGATGTGTTGCGCTGCATGAGGCCAAATGGTGATCACACCAAATACTGACTGGTTTTCTGATCTACACCCCTGCCGAGTGGCGCAGTGGTCTAAGGCACTGCAGTGCTAGCTGTACCACTAGAGATCCTGGTTCGAATCCAGGCTCTGTCGCAGCCGGCCGCGACCGGGAGACCCATGGTGCGGCGCACAATTGGCCCAGCGTCGTCCAGGGTAGAGGAGGGAATGGCCGGCAGGGGTGTAGCTCAGTTGGTAGAGCATGGCGTTTGCAACGCCAGGGTTGTGGGTTCGATTCCCACGGGGGTCCAGTATGAAAAAAAATAATAATAATGTATGCACTCACTAACTGTAAGTCGCTCTGGATAAGAGCGTCTCCTAAATGACTAAAATGTAAAATGTAAATGTAAGTACCAGGGGTGAAGTAAATATAGTTTAGACTGTAGTGTCCGTAGTTCCTGGTGAAAATGAGGATAGGTTTGTGTTGTGACGTACCTGCTAACAGGAGGAGTTTGGGCAGGTTACATCCCAGGAACAGATTAGAGATTCCTCTGAACCATCCGTCCCAGTACTTCTCTGCTTTGGACAGATCTATACGCCAGCTATACACACCCTGACGACACACCAAAGGGATAAAAACCGTCACCCAGGTTAACTAGAAGAACACACTGAATGCATCTGTCACTTCTGGAGTGCGTAACTGAACAGAAATCTAAATACTGCTTAAGTGTGAGACCTGCGCGACGTGTTCACAGGAGGAGGATTTTACACAGACCTGTCGTAAGTGTAGACAACGCTGTGTTGAGAACGGGTCATGAATCATCGTCAACGCTGTGTTGAGAACGGGTCATGAATCATCATCAACGCCGTGTTGAGAACGGGTCATGAATCATCATCAACGCTGTGTTGAGAACGGGTCATGAATCATCATCAACTCTGTGTTGAGAACGGGTCATGAATCATCATCAACGCTGTGTTGAGAGGACGGATCATGAATCATCATCAACGCCGTGTTGAGAACGGATCATGAATCATCATCAACGCTGTGTTGAGAACGGATCATGAATCATCATCAACGCTGTGTTGAGAACGGATCATGAATCATCATCAACGCTGTGTTGAGAGGACGGATCATGAATCATCATCAACGCTGTGTTGAGAACGGATCATGAATCATCGTCAACGCTGTGTTGAGAACGGATCATGAATCATCGTCAACGCCGTGTTGAGAACGGGTCATGAATCATCATCAACGCTGTGTTGAGAACGGATCATGAATCATCATCAACGCTGTGTTGAGAACGGATCATGAATCATCATCAACGCTGTGTTTTACATTTTGTCCAGTCTCTGTCCATCAATCTCTCTCTCATGGTAAAGTAGAACTCTTTAGATGTGAGTTGTAACATTCATATACAGTATATACAGTGGGGGAAAAAAGTATTTAGTCAGCCACCAATTGTGCAAGTTCTCCCACTTAAAAAGATGAGAGAGGCCTGTAATGTTCATCATAGGTACACGTCAACTATGACAGACAAAATTAGATTTTTTTTCTCCAGAAAATCACATTGTAGGATTTTTTATGAATTTATTTGCAAATTATGGTGGAAAATAAGTATTTGGTCAATAACAAAAGTTTCTCAATACTTTGTTTTATACCCTTTGTTGGCAATGACACAGGTCAAACGTTTTCTGTAAGTCTTCACAAGGTTTTCACACACTGTTGCTGGTATTTTGGCCCATTCCTCCATGCAGATCTCCTCTAGAGCAGTGATGTTTTGGGGCTGTCGCTGGGCAACACGGACTTTCAACTCCCTCCAAAGATTTTCTATGGGTTTGAGATCTGGAGACTGGCTAGGCCACTCCAGGACCTTGAAATGCTTCTTACGAAGCCACTCCTTCGTTGCCCGGGCGGTGTGTTTGGGATCATTGTCATGCTGAAAGACCCAGCCACGTTTCATCTTCAATGCCCTTGCTGATGGAAGGAGGTTTTCACTCAAAATCTCACGATACATGGCCCCATTCATTCTTTCCTTTACACGGATCAGTCGTCCTGGTCCCTTTGCAGAAAAACAGCCCCAAAGCATGATGTTTCCACCCCCATGCTTCACAGTAGGTATGGTGTTCTTTGGATGCAGCTCAGCATTCTTTGTCCTCCAAACACGACAAGTTGAGTTTTTACCAAAAGGTTCTATTTTGGTTTCATCTGACCATATGACATTCTCCCAATCCTCTTCTGGATCATCCAAATGCACTCTAGCAAACTTCAGACGGGCCTGGACATGTACTGGCTTAAGCAGGGGGACACGTCTGGCACTGCAGGATTTGAGTTCCTGGTGGCGTAGTGTGTTACTGATGGTAGGCTTTGTTACTTTGGTCCCAGCTCTCTGCAGGTCATTCACTAGGTCCCCCCGTGTGGTTCTGGGAATTTTGCTCACCGTTCTTGTGATCATTTTGACCCCACGGGGTGAGATCTTGCGTGGAGCCCCAGATTGAGGGAGATTATCAGTGGTCTTGTATGTCTTCCATTTCCTAATAATTGCTCCCACAGTTGATTTCTTCAAACCAAGCTGCTTACCTATTGCAGATTCAGTCTTCCCAGCCTGGTGCAGGTCTACAATTTTGTTTCTGGTGTCCTTTGACAGCTCTTTGGTCTTGGCCATAGTGGAGTTTGGAGTGTGACTGTTTGAGGTTGTGGACAGGTGTCTTTTATACTGATAACAAGTTCAAACAGGTGCCATTAATACAGGTAACGAGTGGAGGACAGAGGAGCCTCTTAAAGAAGAAGTTACAGGTCTGTGAGAGCCAGAAATCTTGCTTGTTTGTAGGTGACCAAATACTTATTTTCCACCATAATTTGCAAATACATTCATTAAAAATCCTACAATGTGAATTTCTGGAGAAAAAAAATCTCAATTTGTCTGTCATAGTTGACGTGTACCTATGATGAAAATTACAGGCCTCTCTCATCTTTTTAAGTGGGAGAACTTGCACAATTGGTGGCTGACTAAATACTTTTTCCCCCACTGTAGCTGCTGTGGATTCTACCATGGATATGGACCATGAGACTGGGGTCCTCTGCAGTCCTCTTGGTTCATGCATGAATTGTCAGAAGAATTACAGGAAATAAATGTAGCCTGGCTAAGGTTAGATTGACTGATACTATGTCTGACTGGCAGTCCTTCAGCCATTTGAGAAATAGATGTCTATCCCCTGGTTAGAAAAGCAAAGTCAACATACTTCTTGAACTGTGTATCTGAGAATGGTGGGAATCCAGCGAACTTCTGGAAAGTAGTCATATCCCTGAAACACCACAGCCTCTGGTCCCACAATAGACCAAATGGACATTTGGGTTGCTTTTAATAACCATTTTACCTCAGATGGCCATCTATTTGAAATAATAGTTTCTGGAAATGCCTCAGATGGCCACTAGAGGGAGCCCTTTATTCACCTCAAAACAGACTGGTGAGAATGATGCACTCCCAGACACATTCTCTATTTTCATTTCAACCATTTTATATCCATGATGTACTAAGTGCCTTGCTAAAATCGATGTAAAAAAAAAAAAAAATCCACAGGGACTGATTCTCTTGATCCCTTCTTACAGCAGCTCTCTGCTCCACTTATTGCAGAACCGTTAACCTATGTTTTTAACTTGACAGTTGTTTCTGGTGTTTTCCCTAAGATCTGGAAAGCGGCACATGTCCTCCCCCTTACACAAAGGAGGAGATCCATCTGACTTAAATAACTACCGTCCAATTTCCAAATCATCTTGCCTTTCCAAAGTTTTAGAACCCCAACTCTCAGCTAAGAACTATTTAAACTTCTCATTCTATTCTTAATGTGAACCAGTCTGTTTTTATACCTGGACAGCAGCACCGTTTCAGCTGCTACGCTTGTTCTACATCAGTGGTCACCAACTGGTCGATCGCGATCGACTGGTCCATCTCCAAGACATTCCTAGTCGATCACCAAACATTTCTGTAAAACTCCTAACGATAAAGTATTGCGTTCCATGGTAACATTACCAGTAGTCAACTGAACGTAGCCCTGGTAACATTACCAGTAGTCAACTGAACGTAGCCATGGTAACATTACCAGTAGTCAACTGAACGTAGCCATGGTAACATTACCAGTAGTCAACTGAACGTAGCCATGGTAACATTACCAGTAGTCAACTGAACGTAGCCATGGTAAAGTCTTGCGCTGTCGGCAGTAGGTGCACTTGATTCAGCAGCCCTGCGCGCTGGGTAATCAAAGTTTTCCCATTTTTAACCATTTCATGTGTCTGAAGGTACAAACTCCACTTGCCCGGTGGGCTTGGAGAGCAAATCAGGTGCACCTATAGACCTACCGCTGGCCAACCAGATAGCTCAGATCAATGTGTCTGCAGCTTTCACGAGCCCACAGCGAAGTTGATAGTCAACTCTACTGTGTGAGATTTCAACACTTTAAAAGCCATGACTGGAGAGAGACTGTCAACGAATACAGCAAAGAGCATGTTTAAGATTTCATTCAGCACTGTCAACACTTTATTCAACACTTTTATAAGCCATCAAACGCCCTATCCACTCGCGCTACAAAGTGTATCGATAGACTTTCGTTGTTATCAGTGGCTTGTGTCTTTCTAATATCGTAGAGTATCGCATGTTCTCTGTTCATACAGGTAACGGTAACAACATCAATTTGTGCATTTGACAAAAATTATGGAGTGTGACTGGAGTTTGACTGGAGTTTGACTGGAGTTTGACTGGAGTTTCTCCATCAGTTGGAAGACATCCCCAGTCAGGGAGGAGGAGCTGTGGGACGGTGAGAGGCCTTTCCACTGGTCTCTCTCCTCCTCTTTCTCCCCGCCATCCGCTGACTGACCATCAGATGCAGCCACCATCAGTCCAGTAAAATACAAATAAAATGCACAAACCTCATTGCTACGAGAGAGAGAGAAACTAGGGGTTAGTCCATCAGATTGCGTCACTCCTACGCCACGCTTGTCCCCTCAACCTGTCTTGTAGGACGTTGGAACTCATCTCAAAGAATCGAGAGAGAGAGAGAGTGGGAGGGTTTTCAGCGGTTGAATTGCATTTATTCAGTGCGCGCAAGGGAACCACGCCTGCAAAGCCTGTTACGCACCTGCATAAGGTAAGTCTGAATACCAACTACTGAGAAGTACGTAGGAACAGTGTGTGTAAGAAAGGCGTAATTTCCTAAGTCCGAATCGGGCCCAAAAAATAGTTTGCTATCACTTTTCCGTTCTTTCTGTGCCACCAAATGTTAGCATATAGGCTACTGGTAATGTTACCATGGCTACGTTCAGTTGACTACTGGTAATGTTACCATGGCTACGTTCAGTTGACTACTGGTAATGTTACCATGGCTACGTTCAGTTGACTACTGGTAATGTTACCATGGCTACGTTCAGTTGGCTACTGGTAATGTTACCAGGGCTACGTTCAGTTGGCTACTGGTAATGTTACCAGGGCTACGTTCAGTTGGCTACTGGTAATGTTACCATGGCTACGTTCAGTTGGCTACTGGTAATGTTACCATGGCTACGTTCAGTTGGCTACTGGTAATGTTACCATGGCTACGTTCAGTTGGCTACTGGTAATGTTACCAGGGCTACGTTCAGTTGGCTACTGGTAATGTTACCATGGCTACGTTCAGTTGGCTACTGGTAATGTTACCATGGCTACGTTCAGTTGGCTACTGGTAATGTTACCATGGCTACGTTCAGTTGACGACTGGTAATGTTACCATGGCTACGTTCAGTTGACTACTGGTAATGTTACCATGGCTACATTCAGTTGACGACTGGTAATGTTACCATGGCTACGTTCAGTTGACGACTGGTAATGTTACCATGGCTACGTTCAGTTGGCTACTGGTAATGTTCCCATGGCTACGTTCAGTTGACTACTGGTAATGTTCCCATGGCTACGTTCAGTTGGCTACTGGTAATGTTACCAGGGCTACGTTCAGTTGGCTACTGGTAATGTTACCATGGCTACGTTCAGTTGGCTACTGGTAATGTTACCATGGCTACGTTCAGTTGGCTACTGGTAATGTTACCAGGGCTACGTTCAGTTGGCTACTGGTAATGTTACCATGGCTACGTTCAGTTGGCTACTGGTAATGTTACCATGGCTACGTTCAGTTGGCTACTGGTAATGTTACCATGGCTACGTTCAGTTGACGACTGGTAATGTTACCATGGCTACGTTCAGTTGACTACTGGTAATGTTACCATGGCTACATTCAGTTGACGACTGGTAATGTTACCATGGCTACGTTCAGTTGGCTACTGGTAATGTTACCATGGCTACGTTCAGTTGACTACTGGTAATGTTCCCATGGCTACGTTCAGTTGACTACTGGTAATGTTACCATGGCTACATTCAGTTGACTACTGGTAATGTTACCAGGGCTACATTCAGTTGACTACTGGTAATGTTACCATGGCTACGTTCAGTTGACTACTGGTAATGTTACCAGGGCAACGTTCAGTTGGCTACTGGTAATGTTACCAGGGCTACGTTCAGTTGCAAAACATTCTCCAACGTTGCAGATAGAATTTCCATGAATAGAGCTGACGTTAGTCCTTATTAATGTTCTACATAACATATTTCTATCTGCAGGTTCCAAAACATTGCGTCCTGCTGAACGCACCCCAGGTTGTTAGCTAGAACTAGCTAATGAGGTAACATGACTGAACAAGGTGTAGCTTAAACAAATGGTTAACGTTCCGGTCCGCAAGTAGAATATTTTTGGACAGCCCACGATATGCTTTATGAATGTAAAATGCATCCCACCACGATATAAATAAAGCGCCGGTATTATGGGTCATGTCTTTTGAACGGTAGCCGATAAGGCCCAGAATCAAGCGGTTGTCTCAAACCTGACTCAGTTACATGGGGTGGCAGGTAGCTTAGTGGTTAAGAGCGTTGTGCCAGTAACCGAAAGGTCGCTGGTTCTAATCCCTGAGCCGACTAGGTGAAAAATCTGCTATTGTTTTTAATTCCGTAAAGCAGCTTGTGTTTCTTAACCAGTCAAAGGGTAGCTAACTAGAAGGCTGGTGGTGACTGGTTAGCTAAGGGGAAGCAAGAGAGGTCACCTGCGCGATCTGTATAATCGGAGGCAGAGCCTGTCTGCCCACACATCACCCGTAACTATTTATTGCCTTACCTCCATAACTTGCTACATTTGCACACACTGTATATATATTTTCTGTTGTATTTTTGACTTTATGTTTTGTTTTACCCCATATGTAACTCTGTGTTGTTTTTTATCGCACTGCTTTGCTTTATCTTGGCCAGGTCGCAGTTGTAAATGAGAACCTGTTCTCAACTGGCTTCTTACCTGGTTAAATAAAGGTGAAATAAAAAATAAAAAAAATAAAAAAAAGTAACTCCCCAGCTGATGTAGGCAGTGTTCCGGCGTGTTCTTCCCACTGCTGAACAGAACTGCACCGCGCATCTGTGCTGCTAATATTCAATGTGTTTATCACTGAAAAGCTCTCAATCTCTCCAAAAACTATTGTCCAGTCCATTTAGTAGTCAGATTTTAGTCACAGGGATAATATCGTCTTGTTTTAGTCAACTGAAATGAAAATATATATTTTTTTAGCTATAGTTTTTCTCTGGGTCTATTTAGTCAGTTATAGTCTCATAAATTCCCACTGAAAAATAGGACGAATAGTTTTGTCACTATTTTTGTTGACGAAATTAACACTGCACCGAACTAGGTACGTAAATCCTCTTTTTAGTTTTAAAGCACTTCATTGCTGGATCCAACTACACAATACTTTACAAATTGATGTTCTGGTGCCTTTCGGGCAATTTAAAATATTGATTGAATATTTGTGTTTGTATTTTACTAGTTTTATATTATATTAGATTTTTTTTGTTAGATTTTGTCTTTTGATAATGTTTATTTGCTTCCTTGTGAAAGAGACCCTAGTCTCAATGGGTCCCTAGTCCCCTGCTTAAATATAAGGAAAACAAAAACAAAATGGTGGTTAGTGTGTGTGTGTGTGTGTAAAGGACGTTGGTTTCTTACCTCCGGTTCTGGGATGCTCACCTCTGGCGTACCGTCTGGTTTGTCGCTAACGTAGCTCGGGTCAACGTAGGTCTCCTCGTTGCCCTCGACGACTACGTCACTAACAGGGATGGCCTGCTCAGGTGATTCAACAACATCCTCCACCTCTACATGCCTACAGAGGACAGGTGAGAAAATTTTGAGAAGTCTAAATTGGCTCCTTGGAACGTCCGAATCTCACGTCACCCCATTGAAGTTGAAATTTAAAATGGTTAAAGCGGCACTCCAGTCTCCTTTTAACCTGGTTTAACACCTGATTTATTTAAAAGGCACATCTCAATAGGTGGTCCAGGTAAGTCATGACATCACACAAGGGGGAGGGGCTTTCCTCTTTTGTTCTCTATTGCTCCTCTATTGTTCCTCAAGCAAAGGGGGAGGCCGATGACATCACAGATTCCCTACTTGAAGTTTGCAGTTGGTGGATCCAAACTTCTTCCATATACAGTGGGGGAAAAAAGTATTTAGTCAGCCACCAATTGTGCAAGTTCTCCCACCTAAAAAGATGAGAGAGGCCTGTAATTTTCATCATAGGTACACATTAACTATGACAGACAAAATGAGAAAAAAAAATCCAGAAAATTACATTGTAGGATTTTTAATAAATGTATTTGCAAATTATGGTGGAAAATAAGTATTTGGTCAATAACAAAAGTTTCTCAATACTTTGTTATATAACCTTTGTTGGCAATGACACAGGTCAAACGTTTTCTGTAAGTCTTCACAAGATTTTCACACACTGTTGCTGGTATTTTGGACCATTCCTCCATTGAGATCTCCTCTAGAGCAGTGATGTTTTGGGGCTGTCGCTGGGCAACACGGACTTTCAACTCCCTCCAAAGATGTTCTATGGGGTTGAGATCTGGAGACTGGCTAGGCCACTCCAGGACCTTGAAATGCTTCTTACGAAGCCACTCCTTCGTTGCCCGGCGGTGTGTTTGGGATCATTGTCATGCTGAAAGACCCAGCCACGTTTCATCTTCAATGCCCTTGCTGATGGAAGGAGGTTTTCACTCAAAATCTCACAATACATGGCCCCATTCATTCTTTCCTTTACACGGATCAGTCGTCCTGGTCCCTTTGCAGAAAAACAGCCCCAAAGCATGATGTTTCCACCCCCATGCTTCACAGTAGGTATGGTGTTATTTGGATGCAACTCAGCATTCTTTGTCCTCCAAACACGACGAGTTGAGTTTTTACCAAAAAGTAATATTTTGGTTTCATCTGACCATATGACATTCTCCCAATCCTCTTCTGGATCATCCAAATGCACTCTAGCAAACTTCAGACGGGCCTGGACATGTACTGGCTTAAGCAGGGGGACACGTCTGGCACTGCAGGATTTGAGTCCCTGGCGGTGTAGTGTGTTACTGATGGTAGGCTTTGTTACTTTGGTCCCAGCTCTCTGCAGGTCATTCACTAGGTCCCCCCGTGTGGTTCTGGGATTTTTGCTCACCGTTCTTGTGATCATTTTGACCCCACGGGGTGAGATCTTGCGTGGAGCCCCAGATCGAGGGAGATTATCAGTGGTCTTGTATGTCTTCCATTTCCTAATAATTGCTCCCACAGTTGATTTCTTCAAACCAAGCTGCTTACCTATTGCAGATTCAGTCTTCCCAGCCTGGTGCAGGTCTACAATTTTGTTTCTGGTGTCCTTTGACAGCTCTTTGGTCTTGGCCATAGTGGAGTTTGGAGTGTGACTGTTTGAGGTTGTGGACAGGTGTCTTTTATACTGATAACAAGTTCAAACAGGTGCCATTAATACAGGTAACGAGTGGAGGACAGAGGAGCCTCTTAAAGAAGAAGTTACAGGTCTGTGAGAGCCAGAAATCTTGCTTGTTTGTAGGTGACCAAATACTTATTTTCCACCATAATTTGCAAATAAATTCATTAAAAATCCTACAATGTGATTTTCTGGATTTTTTCTTCTCAATTTGTCTGTCATAGTTGACGTGTACCTATGATGAAAATTACAGGCCTCTCTCATCTTTTTAAGTGGGAGAACTTGCACAATTGGTGGCTGACTAAATACTTTTTTTCCCCACTGTAAGAATGATGGAGGCCACTGTGTTCTTGGGGATCTTCAGTGCTGCATAAATGTTTTGGTACCCCTCCCCAGATCTGTGCCTTGACACAATCCTGTCTCTGAGCTCTACGGACAATTCCTTCGACATCATGGCTTGGTTTTTGCTCTGATATGCACTGTCAACTGGGGACCTTGTAAAGACAGGTGTGTGCCTTTTCAAATCATTTTGAATTTACCACAGGTGGGCTGTAGAAACATCTCAAGGATGATCAATGGAAACAGGATGCACCTGAGCTCAATTTCGAGTCTCCATAGCAAAGGGTCTGAATACTTATGTAAATAAGGTATTTCTGTTTCTTATTTTTAATACATTTGCACACAAAAAAACAACGTATTTTCGCTTTGTCATTATGGGGTATTGTGTGTAGATTGATGAGGAAAAATCAATTTTAGAATAAGGCTGTAACGTAACAAAATGTGGAAAAAGTCAAGGGGTCTGAATACTTTCTGAGTGCACTGTGTGCAATAGCCTGGGGACGAGGGTAGGGGTTTAGGTTTTAGGGTAGGGACGTCCCAAGCACTAACCGAGTTTACATTGAATATGAATGCTGTGCTATTTAGTTTACTGCTTTACAACAACAAGCAACAAGTTGGGTATACTACAAAGCGGTATCGATAAATTAGCCAGCTAACTTTGATAAACAGAAATTACTACAGATTTTCTGGTTCATTAGGAAAGATTAACTAAGATATGTTTTTTATTATTTTTTTGTATTTTTTTGTGGTTGATTGGTTCAATCAGATTTTGTCAAGTTATTTCCGAATATTTAGGTGAGGCAGCTGGCTGAGTAGTATAGTCCTCTGGTTCTATTAGAGAAGGAGTAGCATGGTTTACCTCTTGATCTGTCCAACCATGGATACCCGTGCTGACTCCCGGTTCCTGATCTGGCCGCTCTTAACACTGAAGGAGAGCACACACACACACACACACACACACACACACACACACACACACACACACACACACACACACACACACACACACACACACACACACACACACACAGAGAGAGAGAGAGAACAGAAACTGTTGAGAAAGAGCACTACCAACACTGTGAAACACCTGAAACGTAGCATAGCGTAGCACTCCATGGAACAGACAGATAATAATAATAATAATAATAATACGTGATATTTCTATAAACTGTCTTTGAAACACTGCCTAACATTACAGAGTGGTGTGATGCTGAACGCTCCTCACCTCCACTCTATGGCATGGTCGATAGACTCAAAAGACTTGGGTCGTCCTTTCAGGAAGTTCTGCATGCTGTGTAACATCTCCATAGCACTGCCTAGAGAGAGAGCGAGAGAGAGAGAGACAGAGAGAGAGACAGAGAGAGAGACAGAGAGACACAGAGAGAGAGAGAGACACACAGAGAGACACACAGAGAGAGACACAGAGAGAGAGAGAGAGACACAGAGAGAGAGAGACAGAGAGACAGAGAGAGAGAGAGACACACACAGAGAGACACACAGAGAGAGAGAGAGAGACAGAGAGACACACAGAGAGAGACAGAGAGACACACAGAGAGAGAGATACAGAGAGAGATACAGAGAGAGAGAGAGAGAGAGAGAGAGATGGTTAACACACACACCCCCCCCCCCAACCTTCCACCACGTCTATCACCACCAGTCCTACAGTTGTGGGGAGGAGCATGCTGGAGGCGGTGTGGACTGGGACCTACCTTCCACCACGTCTATCACCACCAGTCCTACGGTAGTGGGGAGGAGCATGCTGGAGGCGGTGTGGACAGCGATGGCCCCGCCCATACTGTGACCAACCAGGACGATGGGGGGAGGGGCCTCTCCGTAGCACGCTCGCACTACATTGGCCACATCCCTAGGAGGGGCGGGACAAGAGGGACAGGTGAGGTACAGGTGAGAGGCAGAGGAACAGAAAGTTATTTCCTCATGTTTTACAGGTGTATATCTTCTTACCTGGACATGGTCTGTGTGGAGAGGTCATCTGACTGGCGTACCTGGGTGGAACCTGGAGAGAGGTAAACAGGTTCTGTAAACATTGGGTTTTAGAGTCTTGATGATATGACCATATAAAAAACCCAATGTATGCATCCAAAATGGAAATGGCACCTTATTCGCTGAGTAGTGCCCCACAAAGCAAAATAGGGTGGCGTTTCAGATGCAACCGTGGTTCCATCTGAGATTACCTTTCGACCTTTTGCTCTCTGAACTCACCGTGACCCCTGAGGTCCATGGCCAGCACCCTGCAGGTCACCCTGTTGGCTATGGCTGTCTGGAGACCGAAGAGACGGCGCGACAGATAAACAAGGAAACAAGGAAATTACAACAGGAATGGAAAAATCTCAAACGCTGGTCAGGAGATGAGGACGGAGTTTATAGATGATGTGTAGACAGCATGGACAATTTAGACAGAAACGAAAGAAAACATACGTTATTTTTTTTTTACAGGAAATGGAAAGTGTGTAACAGCATTGATGATGGATATATTGTATAGACAGTTTAGAGTAATGGCCCAGGACTGAACCATGTGGAACGCAGTATGCGTGAACATTGTTGGCCGAGCCGTAGATAGTATAGATGAACCTCACAGTGAAGACGGCCCAAGACAGGGCAGAGTGTCCTCCTCCGTGCAGCAGAACCAGGAGAGGTCCATCAGACCCGTTCCTGTAGACCCTGAACACATCTCTGGTCTCTGACGGTCCTACGGAGATGTCCTCTGATTGGTCGAAATACTGCCTCCACGACACCGCTGAGTAGCTGGTGGAGGAGAATACACAGAGTTAGCGTGTGTGTGTGTGGGGTGGGGGGGCGGGGGATGTGGTAGTGTGCGTGTGTGTGTGTGTGTCAAATTTAATTTTATTCGTCACATGCGCCAAATACAACAGGTGTTGACTTTCTAACAATGCTGAGTTCAAAATGAGCTAAATAAAGTAAATATTAACACATTGCCATACACCACTGTGTGTGTGTGTAGTCTGTCTGTGAAATGTGGATCTGATATGATCGATTGTCAATGACTCTTACAAGAACCAATTTCAAAGACGGCTTTCTGCCAGTGATTCTATCCCACTCTAGAACGCAGACAGAACCCTCTAGAGTAGAACACTAGACAGAACACTCTAGATTAAAACAGAACACTACACTAGAACATAGACAGAGCCCTCTAGAACACAGAACACCAGACCAGAACATAGACAGAACCCTCTAGAACACAGAACACTAGACCAGAACATAGACAGAACCCTCTAGAACACAGAACACTAGAACACAGACAGAACACTCAATATTAAAACAACTGAACACTAGAACAGGGTTTCCCAAACTGGGAGCACGTTTTGGTTTTTTCACTAGCACTACAAAGCTGATTCAAATAACCAACTCATCAAGCTTTGATTATTTTATCAGCTGTGTAGTGATGGGGCAAAACCCAGGACCGAGTTTGGGAAACCCTGGACTAGAACACAGACAGAACACTCAGATTAAAACAACTGAACACTCTAGAACACAAAACACACTAGACTAGAACACTCAGGAAACAGAACACTATAGAACACAAAACACACTAGACTAGAACACTCAGGAAACGGAACACTTTAGAACACAGAACACTCTAGATTAGAACAAAGACAGAACCCTCTAGAATATAGAATATAACTCGCTTCTCTGTGTCGAAGCTGTCCTCCCACATTCTCCTGGGTGGCAGTGGACAGGTGTCGGGCTCAGCCTCTGGCCGGGGGTCCTCAGGTACCTTCAGGGGATGTTCTCCAGGAAGCTGGGGCTCTGCCACAGGTCCTGTAGGGTCTGCAGCAGGGTGTGGTAGCTGGGGGTAATCTGCCGGCTGTGGGGCTCCTAGACCCAGAGAACCAGTCTCCACCTCACTGCGTACCTCTGCCATCGACCAAATCACATCTAACCGTGTGGCACGAAGCCTAAGTACACACCAAGTGCACTACAAGTGCCTGACAGGACAATGCATGGTCCGCGTCCCAAACAGCAACTACTTCCCTATATAGTGCACTGCTTTTGACCAGGGTCATCGGGTCAAGTAGAGCATTACATAGGAGAGTAGTGCACTACATAGGGAATAGGCTACCATTTGGGATGCAGCCCTAGACAGATGGCGCAGACAGGTAGCATCTGGGATAGAGCGTCCTATTGGTTAAGGGCCCTGGGGAGGGTGTGACTTAGGTGACAGCTGACCAATGGTGAACGTCCATGACGGTATGAAGTGCTGGGAGAGAATTCTAGAACTAAGGGATGATTTTAGAATCTAACGTTTGGGAATTAAAGGGGAAATCAGCAGTTATTACATCTATGTTTTGATTTATAAATGAATGATATGTACCCATTGATTCTTGAAGAATTTAACTTATAAATGCCTCTTGAGCTTAGTTCAACTGTCGTCCCCCATCAGAACCCCAAATGGAAGCTTGTTTAACTCCAATGTTTGTAAAGAAATTAAATGTAAACAAACACTAT
>NW_028157262.1:82500-95847 GCF_964263955.1 Coregonus lavaretus
CATGGTGGTGTGTTTTGGGCTGGTTTTGATAAGCCAATAGGTTAAACTTCATGGTGGTGTGTTTTGAGTAATACTAGTAAGTTACAGCAGCTAGGAGGTCTAGGGGGTTAGCTTAGGTTGTATCGATGTTACAGTGTTACTTCCTACATGCTTCTGCTTAGGGGGAAATTTAATTGATTGATTACTAAGCTTAAAGTTTGAATACCAATTAGTCAAGTTGCCTAGTTAATGATGCATTCAACCCAAGAGGGGAAGAGAATAGAGGAATGTCATGATTTAAAGTCAGACAGCTAGAATATTAAATAATAGAATAGAACGGTCCTTTATTGAGTTACAAGATCAAGTAGCACCAGTGGCGACCCATCATTCAGGGCAGGTGAGTCCCACCTGTTTTGAGCCCCGCCTGTTTTGAGTCCCGCCTGTTTTGAGTCCCGCCTGTTTTGAGTCCCACCTGTTTTGAATCCCGCCTGTTTTGAGTCCCGCCTGTTTTGAGTCCCACCTGTTTTGAGTCCCACCTGTTTTGAGTCTCACCTGTTTTGAGTCCCATCTGTTTTGAGCCCTGCCTGTTTTGAGTCCCGCCTGTTTTGAGTCCCGCCTGTTTTGAGTCCCACCTGTTTTGAGTCCCGCCTGTTTTGAGTCCCGCCTGTTTTGAGTCCCGCCTGTTTTGAGCCCCGCCTGTTTTGAGCCCCGCCTGTTTTGAGTCCCACCTGTTTTGAGTCTCACCTGTTTTGAGTCCCACCTGTTTTGAGTCCCACCTGTTTTGAGTCCCGCCTGTTTTGAGTCCCGCCTGTTTTGAGTCCCGCCTGTTTTGAGCCCCGCCTGTTTTGAGCCCCGCCTGTTTTGAGCCCCGCCTGTTTTGAGCCCCGCCTGTTTTGAGTCCCACCTGTTTTGAGCCCCGCCTGTTTTGAGCCCCGCCTGTTTTGAGCCCCACCTGTTCAGCAACCCCCCCCAAAACATATATATATTTTTTTTTTTTGTTGCCTGTTTTGCCTGTTATTTTGGCATTAATACGTGTCACATATCAGTTTGCAAACAATGTGAAAGCATTTTTAAAATAATTGAGTTAATAAAGCCGCATACAAAATGGTCTCTTTTTTGAGTAAGGCAGCTCCGAAATGCAGGTGTTTCAGTCTAGCTCAGTGCTTTCTGTGGTGGTGGTGGGGCAGCCAGAGGAAAATACGGAGCGTAGGGACTTGGTAATGTTCTCTAGTTGCGCCGTGATTGGCTCATTGTTCTGTCACTCATGGGGACACTACGTCACCGCAAAATCTACGGGGAGAGCTCGAAAATTCAAGCCCCTTGGGTGCTGCCATAGAGTTACATTAGAAGTGCCCATCCAAGAAGGCTCAAGGTCATTGGTCACAGATAAAATGACATCAAATCACGTTATATCTACCGTAGCTTTGATTGGACTGATCATGTCAACAACATACTTTCAAAATCTTAGCTAGCAAGCTAGACAAGCAGTCATCATGAATCACGTTGACAATCTACTTGCAAATCATTTTCAATCCTTGTCATATGAAGAGAAATTATAGGTAAAACGTATCGGTGCTCATCGGCCATTAGACATAAACATTACACAACAAGTTGGAAATCGCAACTTCAACAATGAGTGGTTTGGAAGGAATCAGCAGCTAACTGCAAGCGTTGCAAAGCAATCACTAGCCTGCTATTCAGTGGAGTGGGTGTGTGGTCCAAGTCTTGGTTTAAGGGCCACTTTTCTAAGCTTAAAAGGATAAACATTCACATGCAACACCATTGGCCAAAGGTTAAATACATTGGCCATTCTGTCAATTCAGCATGACTTCTGCCGCGTTCAAAACAACTGGAAACTCGGAACGGGGAAATCTCAGACTTCAGTGAGTTCAAGACGGGCAGGCAGGTAGCTTAGTGGGTAAGAGTGTTGTGCCAGTAACCGAAAGGTCGCTGGTTCTAATCCCCGAGCTGACTAGGTGAAAAATCTGTCGATGTGCCCTTGAGCAAGGCACTTAACCCTAATTGCTCCTGTAAGTCGCTCTGGATAAGAGCGTCTGCTAAATGACAAAAAAATTAAAATTAAATTAAAAATTAAGACAACTGGGAACTCTGAGAAAAACGAGCTCCGACTGGGAAAATACGCTTTGAACGGTCATCCAACTCGGAATTCCAAGTCGGGAACTCTGGCCTCTTTCTAGAGCTCCGACCTGAAGATCACTGAACTCATGATTCAACCTTGTTTTTTCCAGAGTTCCCAGTTGTCTTGAAAGCACCATAAATCCAGAGAATGCCAGACTTTGATGACAAAGTTTGATGACAGAATTTGCCCACAAGAAGGACTGCCGTGCCACCTTCATGTTCAAGTGAGCACAGCGCAACAAGGTGAGTCCAAAAATGTATTGTATGCTGCTGCATAAATGATGTAATATGCCAGGGAGAAATGTGTACTGTAGCTAAGAAAGTAATACTAAGTGTATGTTGTGTAGTAAGCTGTTAGTAGCCCATGTGCCTCACCCTAATAATTTGGTCCCTTTCCCCCTCATAACTTAGCCTACTGTTCTGACTTGGTGGTGCACATGTAGCCTATAGCCTGTTTTAGAGAAATGTCATCATTGAATATTGTCAGAGCTTCCATTGTCTGCTTATATGCCCCCTTTATTTATCCTATGGTTCTGACTTGGTGTACAGGGAGAACACTGTAAGAACGGCCCATGTTCTGAATTCTGTCGCTGTCCATTTCAAAAGTGCTGAACAAATAGTTATATTGACTACGTCCGTCCTAGCTCGCTCATTAATGTCTTAATCAAAATTACGGATTGCCTCTTATCCGCTCATTGTCCCCTCAATTGTCAGTAGAAACCACATTTGTTTAAGCAAGTCAGCCATATCAGCTATGTTTACATTTTTTTTGGCAGTAAATGAGGCTGAATGAACTGTTTTCTCTGCCAGACAAGGCTCCGCTGATAGCCAGGTGTAGCGGTGGTAAGGTGTTGGGACTCTGCTGTTGAGACTCTGCCGTTGGGACAGCTTTATGTTGGCCCTAACCGTTTGTGGGCACCGTTTGTCACCGTTATAGTGCAATGAATGTATTGTTTTAGTGTTGTGTTGTGTAGCGGCTTTGCTGACATGCATCTACAACATTTTTGGGGAGCATGCCCCACCAAGATGTACATGCTAAAATCGCCCCTGAGTAGCACCAACACCCCTGAAGAAAAAAAAATAGAATATTATTGAACGACGGACAGTGTATTATCAATACACTTCTTGTGTAGGCTATACTAACCCTCCTATTAGGAAACCCCGACGGTTAAATAGATGATAGAATATCTGTATGGTAACTTGACACGCGCGACCTACTTCGCTCTGATTCTCTTCTATTCCTCTGCTCTCTGCCCGTGACGTTTTCGTGTATCCATCCTTGAAGGCGTGGTGCCACCCCGCCTCTCTCTCTCTCTCTCTCTCTCTCTCTCTCTCTCTCTCTCTCTCTCTCTCGTATCCATCCTTGACCACGCCTCTCTCTCTCTCTCTCTCTCTCTCTCTCTCTCTCTCTCTCTCTCTCTCTCTCTCGTATCCATCATTGAAGGCGTGGTGCCACCACGCCGCTCTCTCTCTCTCTCTCTCTCTCTCTCTCTCTCTCTCTCTCTCTCTCTCTCTCTCTCTCTCCTCCCGCCGGATCTCCCATCACCCTCTCTGTCTCCGCCCCAATGAATGCATCGTTTCATTCATTCACCTATGCAAGGGTAGCGAGTCGCGTTCACTGACAAACGCACCAAGAAGGACACGCATTACAACTGTATCATAATCGCTTTGACTAAAACCGATTCAAAATAATCGTGGATTTCTGCAAAATAACTGCAAGAAAAGGCGATCTTTCTAAGACGTTATGTGCCTCCTTATATGCAGATAACATGATGGATTCCTTGCCAAGGTCGACAGCAACTTCGAGCGGGGAGAAAGGTGGTATGTATGGGGCGTGGGCTAGTTTATTACAAGTTGATTGTGTATAAAGCTGTCGTTTCCGATATAAACGTTAATTTAGATGAATATCTGTTTTATATAACTCACAGTATGTTTAAGGGATGTTTATATATAACCTATAGATGAGGTGAATACAGCGGTTGCTGTCAATGATGGTCCTGATGAGAGGAGAGGAGAGGAGAGGAGAGGAGAGGAGAGGAGAGGAGAGGAGAGAGGAGAGGAGATATTTAGTTTAGCCACATCTGTATTTCAGAGTATCATCAGTAACAAAAAGTTTAAAACCCTGTCACTGCTCTGTTTTTATCCAAGCAAATATTCTAAATTCGTGCTTGAGAGAAATCATATCTATTTTCCTATTTCTAACTTTGAAATAATAACACATTTATTGTACTGCAATTCAAGTAGACCTATTGACTATAATATTAATTTCTCCACCAGGTTATCAATGTGAAGATCAATAATTGACTCCAACTAATCAATCCACTCCTACCTGTACCTGAGGGGTTCTAGAAGACAACGTCATCGCCATGGAAAAGCCCCCGGGTTCCAAGCAGAGGACGGTGGTCGCTCAGATGGAGTCGCCTCCCCGCGGAGGGGGTGTAGCTACGCTCGACGTCCTCGGCAACGCAGAACCCAACGCTAGCAGGGGCGCGGAGCCTAAACTCTATCTCCAACTGTCGCCTGGTGAGGCCTCCCCCCATGTCGCCACGGATACCAGGAAGTTGAATGGAGGACGTGGAAGTGGCACCTCCCCTTCCTGTCTGAGGGCTGATGGGACGGGAAATGAGGGATCATGGCAGAGTAAAGGAGGGAGTATAGATGTGAGAGGAGGAGGAGGGGTGTTAAAACCACTAACAACACCTGAGAGAGCAGACATTAAGAAAAGCAGGATCCCTATGGCTCTCTCACCGAAGACGGACACACACACCTCTACACACGCCACACACACCTCCACACACACCACACACACCACACACACCACACACACCTCACACACCTCCACCACTAGCAGTGACCGAAGGCTGAGGTCTCCCAAGATCAAACACGGCACGATCCCCAAAACACACACACACCGAACGGAACACACCTGGGATGCCAGCTCCAAAGTGGAACACTCCAGAACCGAACACTTGTCTGCGGTGAGCTCCAAACCCTCGGCCTCCAGAACCGAACACTTGTCTGCAGTGAGCTCCAAACCCTCGGCCTCCAGAACTGTGCAGGGTTCTAAGGATCCTCAGAAGGTTTCTAGTTCTAAAGGTCCTGCACCGCCCCTCGCCCCTCTGGCCACCTCCAGCCCCAAATGTAGAACCACCGTTGACGTGATGCTCACATCAACCACCTCTGACATCATCACAGGGGGACGAGCCTCGAACTCTGACCTGTCGATGGGGTCACTAAGGGTCAAGGTCAACACTCCCCATAATACTCCATTCCTGACCCCTGACCCCTTTGCCACGGCAACGGACAACACAGAGACGACTCTAGAAGACGCAGCTCGCCGACTGGAATCCAAAATGGCCGCCGTCTCAGAGGGGTCGTCGATAGTGACGATGATATCACAGAGCGGCACCCGTCTGTTAGGAGGGGGAGTGGCCGGAGGACCTACGCTATCCCAGAAGGCTGTGCAGCAGAGTGACAGGGCGGCGACGTGCGAGGCCCTGGGGAGGGACGTCAACCCCCCAGAGTATCGCCGGGGTGACGGGCGTAGCCACGACGATTGCGCAGGCCGGTTGCCGTGGGAGACCAAGCCACCTGGAGCCCCGCTGGGAGACCTGAGTCACGTGGGAGACGTAAATGTCATCGCCATCACCGGCGGCAACAACGATGAAGCGTCGTCAAGGGCAATGGAGAAGGGGAGGAAAGAAATGGGGAGAAAGGAGGAGGAACCTCCAGGGAGCTCCAGAGAGCGGAAAGAGGCCGGCACCATGACTAACCCCAGCGAGGTGAGGCGTTTCTGGGGAGAGGAGCGGAGGGAGGTTGGGGTTCAGGCTGTAGTGGAGGTGTGTGACCGCTCCGCCACTACCAGCCCCCGCCTGTCCCTACACGGTCACCGTGGCAACGCAGGGGAACAGGAAGAGGTGGTTACTGACGGACAGAGAGACACAGACTCACGGTCCAAGGGGCTGACGGCTGGGGGTCAGAGGGGGAGTGTCCTTGTCCGTGACCTCTGCATGGACCAGCAGGTCAGAGGTCAGGGGTTAAATGGAGAGCTGGGGCCTTTGATTGGCTTACAGAGCTGTCAGTCAAGGTTGGTCGCACCGCAGAACCAGGAGACGGGACTGAAGCCAGTAGCCTCGCCCCTGTGCTGCATTCCTATTGGCCTAGCCCCATTTCAACACGTCTGTCAGATAGACATCGAGCTCTGCAGCCAATCAGAGCTCCCGAACAGTAACGATAAGCTGCCGACCACCAATGAGGAGCTGCCGACCAGTGTCACCAACGACAAGCAGCAGAAACCGTCCGAGACTCTCAGCAAAACTAAAACCAGACAGACAGGCAATTCAGCTAGCAAGACCAGCCACAAACACAGAAACCACTCCTCTCCTTCCCACTCCTCTCACCGGACCCACAGACATAAACCCGGCTCGGGCAGAGACAAACAGAAACCGGGGTTGGAGTGGAACCAGACTGGATTGGACCGGCTCCAGGCGGACCCAGCCCCAGGGAAGAGTACCACCAAACTGACTTCGGAGAATCCAGAATGGCCTGGTGACCCCGACCAGGAGAGGAAGGACTCTGGGCCGGTGCAGAACGTGGTTTGGGACGAACAGGGGATGACCTGGGAGGTGTACGGAGCGTCGGTGGATCTAGAGAGTCTGGGGTTCGCCATCCAGTCACACCTGCAGTGCAAGATCCAAGAGCACGAGAAACGCATCGGAACACTACGTAAGTCCGTCTCCCAAGAGGTTCCCTCTCCGGGAGCGAAGAAATGGAAGGAGAAGAAGAAGAAGAAGAAGAAGAGGAATGTTTTCCGGTCAATATGCCGACCGGGATGCTGCAGGAAACCTCCCGCGTCGCCCGCAGGGAAGTGATAGAACCTCGGAATGTTCGGAATGTTTACAGACGAACATTCTAGAACATTCTAATCATCCACCAGGAAGTGAGAGAATTTTCGGAATGTTCGTGGGCATTCCGGGAATGTTCACGGATGGGTATTCTAGAACAACCATTGTTAATCACAGGAGGTTGGTTGCACCCTAATTGGGGAGGACGGGCTCGTGGTAATGGCTGCAGCGGAGACACTTTCACACATTATAATCACATCACGTGTCTTACTGCTAGCCAAGACAGTAGCCACATGAACATCAAGTTTGCATCCCAAATGGCACCCTATTGCACCTCTGTAGCTCAATTGGTAGAGCATGGCGCTTGTAACGCCAGGGTAGTGGGTTCCATCCCCGGGACCACCCATACGTAAACATGTATGCGCACATGACTGTAAGTCGCTTTGGATAAAAGCGTCTGCTAAATGGCATATTATTATTATTATTATTATTATTATATTATTATTTATAGTGCACTACTTTTGACCAGAGCCCACTACTTTTGACCAGAGCCCATATAGGGATAGGGTGCCATTTTGGGATACACACCATGATTTATACTGTATCACTGCATCATTGAATGAAGAAGATGAGTTTGTAGCTAAAACAGAAAAAAAGCAATACGATTCTATGATTCTCAAGTGTGCATCAGTGTAGCTACGATACACTGTTTATTCTCATCAGCTGTTTTCACTGAGGACAGAGACTCAACATACATTCTCATCAGCTGTTTTCACTGAGGACAGAGACTCAACATACATTCACATCAGCTGTTTTTACTGAGGACAGAGACTCAACATACATTCACATCAGCTGTTTTCACAGAGGACAGAGACTCAACATACATTCACATCAGCTGTTTTCACTGAGGACAGAGACTCAACATACATTCTCATCAGCTGTTTTCACAGAGGACAGAGACTCAACATACATTCTCATCAGCTGTTTTCACAGAGGACAGAGACTCAACATACATTCTCATCAGCTGTTTTCACAGAGGACAGAGACTCAACATACATTCTCATCAGCTGTTTTCACAGAGGACAGAGACTCAACATACATTCACATCAGCTGTTTTCACAGAGGACAGAGACTCAACATACATTCTCATCAGCTGTTTTCACAGAGGACAGAGACTCAACATACATTCTCATCAGCTGTTTTCACAGAGGACAGAGACCATAGATGTGATTTTGTATGATCGTTTTAGACTAACACTAACGGAAATATATTAATAATACATTTTACTATGACACAATGGAATACACTGTATTAGTACTTTATAGGAATGTAGCAAGAACACTGTAGCAAGAACACTGTAGCAAGAACACTGTTGCATAGGGCCTCCCAAGTGGTGCAGCAGTCTAAGGCACTGCCTCGCAGCGCTTGAGGCGTCACTACAGACCCAGGTTCGATCCCAAGCTGTGTCACAACCGGACGTGACCGGGAGTCCCATAGGGCAGCGCACAATTGTCCCAGCGTCGTCTGGGTTAGGGGAGGGTTTGGCCGGGGGGGGGGGCTTTACTTGGCTCATCGCGCTCTAGCGACTCCTTGTGGCGGGCCGGGCGCCTGCAGGCTGACTTCGGTCGTCAGTTGAACGGTGTTTCCTCCGACACATTGGTGCAGCTGGCTTCCGGATTAAGCGGGCGGGTGTTAAGTGCGGTTTGGAGGACGTATGACTCGACCTTCGCCTCTCCCGAGCCCGTTGGGGAGTTGCAGCGATGAGACAAGATCGTAATTGGATCGCAATTGGATATCTCAAAATTGGGGAGAAAAAGGGGGTAAAAAAAAAAAAAAAAAAAAGATTACACTGTAGCAAGAAATAATGTACAGTTGAAGTGGGAAGTTTACATACACCTTAGCCAAATACGTTTCAACTCAGTTTTTCCACAATTCCTGACATTTAATCCTAGTCAAAATTCCCTGTCTTAGGTCAGTTAGGATCACCACTTTATTTTAAGAATGTGAAATGTCAGAAAAATTGTAGAGAGAATGATTTATTTCAGCTTTTTATTTCTTTCATCACATTCCCAGTGGGTCAGAGGTTTACATACACTTAATTAGTATTTGGTAGCATTGCCTTTAAATTGTTTAACTTGGGTCAAACGTTTTGGGTAGCCTTCCACAAGCTTCCCACAATAAGTTGGGTGAATTTTGGCCCATTCCTCCTGACAGAGCTGGTGTAACTGAGTCAGGTTTGTAGGCCTCCTTGCTCGCAAACGCTTTTTCAGTTCTGCCCACACATTTTCTATAGGATTGAGGTCAGGGCTTTGTGATGGCCACTCCAATACCTTGACTTTGTTGTCCTTAAGCCATTTTGCTACAACTTTGGAAGTATGCTTGGGGTCATTGTCCATTTGGAAGACCCATTTGCGACCAAGCTTTAACTTCCTGACTGATGTATTGAGATGTTGCTTCAATATATCCACATAATTTTCCTTCCTCATGATGCCATCTATTTTGTGAAGTGCACCAGTCCCTCCCGCAGCAAAGCACCCCCACAGCATGATGCTGCCACCCCCGTGCTTCACGGTTGGGATGGTGTTCTTCGGCTTGCTAGCCCCCCTTTTCCTCCAAACATAACGATGGTCATTATGGCCAAACAGTTCTATTTTTATTTCATCAGACCAGAGGACATTTCTCCAAAACGTACGATCTTTGTCCCTATGTGCAGTTGCAAACCGTAGTCTGGCTTTTTTATGGCGGATTTGGAGGAGTGGCTTCTTCCTTGCTGAGCGGCCTTTCAGGTTATGTCGATATAGGACTCGTTTTACTGTGGATATAGATACTTTTGTACCTGTTTCCTCCAGCATCTTCACAAGGTCCTTTGCTGTTGTTCTGGGATTTATTTGCACTTTTCGCACCAAAGTACGTTCATCTCTAGGAGACAGAATGCGTCTCCTTCCTGAGCAGTATGACAGCTGCGTGGTCCCATGGTGTTTATACTTGCGTACTATTGTTTGTACAAATGAACGTGGTACCTTCAGGCGTTTGGAAATTGCTCCCAAGGTTGAACCAGACTTGTGGAGGTCTACAATTATTTTTCTGAGGTCTTGGCTGATTTCTTTTGATTTTCCCATGATGGCAAGCAAAGAGGCACTGAGTTTGAAGGTAGGCTTTGAAATACATCCACAGGTACACCTCCAATTGACTCAAATGATGTCAATTAGCCTATCAGAAGCTTCTAAAGCCATGACATAATTTTCTGGAATATTCCAAGCTGTTTAAAGGCACAGTCAACATAGTGTATGTAAACTTCTGACCCACTGGAATTGTGATACAGTGAATTATAAGTCAAATAATCTGTCTGTAAACAATTGTTGGAAAAATTACTTGTGTCATGCACAAAGTAGATGTCCTAACCGACTTGCCAAAACGATAGTTTGTTAACAAGACATTTGTGCAGTGGTTGAAAAAAACAACTTCTTATGTCTCCAACCTAAGTGTATGTAAACTTCCGACTTCAACTGTGTTTATCTTATATTTGATCACATTCCAGGACTTAGAAATAACTTTATTCATATTTTACAGTATATGATCACATTCCAGAAATTCAAAATAACTTTATTAACCTCATACAGTATATTGTAGCACTCAGTTTTATCTAACTCACGTTTAGCTCTGCTCTGTATTTTACAGTTGCAAAATTCCAGTAACTTTCCCCAAGAATATCCCAGGTGTTCTAGAAATCCTGCTTGGAAGATCCCAGGAATTAGAAGGGACTAGAAAGGGAATCTGGAGTCCTCCAACCAGGATTTTCGGGAAAATGTGGGCTTTGGGAAAGTGAGTGTAATTTTCATGCCCTATTTTCAGCTAGCTGTAATACAACAGGACAGATTTGCCTCAGCATTTCAGAAGCTTTCGCCTCACTGCTTTTTCTGTTGGTTAATATTTAATCTACTTCCTCTGTTAGAACCTCCACACACAAACACGCACACATACACACACACACACACACACACACACACACACACACGCCACAGAGGTTTTATTCTGCTCTGCACTTAGAGGCCTTGGGAGGGGGGGGGGTGGGGGGTGTGGGTGGAGGTCAGGAAATTGTACTGAAAATGTGTGTGTGTCGTGCCTGAGATGGGATCAGTGAGATGGAAACGCGTGTCTCTCGTCTCTCCCACAGGACACAGCGGCTAATACTGGGTCATACTGGGTCATACTGGGTCATACTGGGTCATACTGGCTAATACTGGGTCATACTGGGTCATACTGGCTAATACTGGGTCATACTGGGTCATACTGGCTAATACTGGGTCATACTGGGTCATACTGGGTCATACTGGGTCATACTGGGTCATACTGGGTAATACTGGGTCATACTGGGGCATACTGGGTAATACTGGGTCATACTGGGTAATACTGGGTCATACTGGGTCATACTGGGTCATACTGGGTCTCTAGATGTAATTACAACAGCGTTAGATCTGAGAGGATTTGATTGGTCGAAGCACTATGGTGAAACTTTCCACCTAGCCTATCAGAGGGCGAGGTGGAGCGATCACCAGTGCTTCGACCAATCAAATCCTCTCAGATCTTTCATGAAGTGCGTAGTGTTTAGGGTTTAGGGGTCCATTTGGGAATGGGCCTTAATGAACCCTGTGTAGTAACACTGCCATACTGATAGAGGGGGACATTCACTTCCTGTTTCTTTTAGGACTTTGAGAGCTATTTATAATTCTATGGATGTATCACTCTACTAACTGTCACATGATTTGAATATTTCTGAAAAAACTAAAATCTTTCAAAATGAAAGAAAAACCTTGTGTTTGTCATTGTTTCAATTTAATGTGGAATATGGAATACTTGCCCACTTCTATTTGTAAAGATATATGGACATTCTCTCTCTCTCTCTCTCTCTCTCTCTCTCTCTCTCTCTCTCTCTCTCTCTCTCTCTCTCTCTCTCTCTCTCTCTCTCTCTCTCTGTCTCTCTCTCTCTCTCTCTCTCTCTCTCTCTCTCTCTCTCTCTCTCTCCTCTGTCTCTCTCTCTCTCTCTCTCTCTCTCTCTCTCTCTCTCTCTCGCTCCCTCCCCCTCTCTCTCTCTCTCTCTCTCTCTCTCTCTCCCTCCCTCCCTCCCTCCCTCCCTCCCTCCCTCCCTCCCTCCCTCCCCCTCTCCCTCCCTCTCTCTCTCCTCCCTCCCTCCCTCCCTCCCTCCCCCCTCCCTCCCTCTCTCTCTCCCTCCCTCCCCCCTCTCCCTCCCTCTCTCTCTCCTCCCTCCTCCCTCCCTCCCTCCCTCTTACGTAGTGGTGCTTTTACAGAACTAACTAGTTGTTCTCCTGCTGCTTGAATCACAGAGCCTGTTTGAATCACAGAGGCTGTTTGAATCACAGAGGCCTGTTTGAATCAAAGAGGCTGTTTGAATCACAGAGACTGTTTGAATCACAGAGGCCTGTTTGAATCACAGAGGCCTGTTTGAATCACAGAGGCCTGTTTGAATCAGCTAGGCCTGTTTGAATCAAAGAGGTTGTTTGAATCACAGAGGCTGTTAGAATTATTCACACTGTATTCAAGTCACGGTGCTTGTTCACAACAGGGAAAGGAGGAGAGCAGGATGTTTTATTTAAAGGGAGACACACACCAGCTGGAGAAAGGGTTGATAGTGTTCACTGATCACACGGTATAGCCAGAGGAATCATTCTATAAGGAATCAGTATAGCCAGAGGAATCATTCTATAAGGAATCAGTATAGCCAGAGGAATCATTCTATAAGGAATCAGTATAGCCAGAGAATTATTTATAAGGAAATAGTATAGCCTGAGGAATCATTCTATGAGGAATCAGTATAGCCAGAGGAATCATTATATGAGGAATCAGTCTAGCCAGAGGAATCATTCTATGAGGAATCAGTATAGTCAGAGGAATCATTATATGAGGAATCAGTCTAGCCAGAGGAATCATTCTATGAGGAATCAGTCTATAGCCAGATGAATCATTTTATAAGGAATCAGTATAGCCAGAAGAATCATTCTATGAGGAATCAGTCTATTTGCCAGATGAATCATTCTTTGAGGAATCAGTATATGAGGAATCAGTCTAGCCCAGAGGAATCATTCTGTAAGGAATCAGTCTACAGCCAGATGAATCATCTCCCTTCTATGCCAGAGTCAGTCTGATAAGGAATAGATAAAATATTGACTTTATTGTGCCTGTGGGAAAATGTTTTGCTGTATCGGGTTTCACAATTAAAATGGTGTTGAAGACTCATAGTGCATGGTTTAAATATCTAATACCTTCATTGTACATGGTCATGAGAACAATTCTACAGACCTACTGATAAGAAGAGCTGTCTCCCTCTAGTGGACAGAGACAGATAGTGATCATATTATCATTTTAATCA
>NW_028157261.1:2500-7500 GCF_964263955.1 Coregonus lavaretus
CGCTGAGCTGTAGTCTATGTACAGCATTCTCACATAGTTATATCCCCTCTTGTCCAGGTGGGAGAGAGCAGTGTGAAGTGCAATTGAGATTGCATCATCTGTGGATCTGTTGGGGCGGTATGCGAACTGGAGTCGGTCCAGGGTGTCTGGGATGATGGTGTTGATGTGTGCCAGGACCAGCCTTTCAGAACACTTCATGGCTACAGATGTGAGTGCTACAGGGCCATAGTCGTTTAGGCAGGTTACCTTGGAGTTCTGGGGAAAAAGGACCATGGAGGTCAGCTTGAAACATGTTGGGGTTACAGACTGGGACAAGGAGAGATTGAAAAGGTCTGTGAAGACACCTGCCAGCTGGTCTGCGCTTTAAGAACTTGCCTGTGGTATTCTGCCTTGTGATTTAAACGTTTTGCTAACATCGGCCATGGAGAGCGAGACACAGTCATCCAGAAAAACAGGGGCTTTCACGCGAGGCACAGAGTTATATTCCTCGAAGCGAGCATAAAAGGCATTTAGCTCGTTTGGGAGTTCTGCATCGCTGGGCAACTCATGGCCGGGTTTCCCTTTGTAATCTGTTATTGTCTGCAAGCCCTGACACATACAAAAACACACTGATATTGCCAACTACTTTAATGATTTTTCCATTGGCAAGATTAGCAAATTTAGGCTGACACTACACATCCAAGTATATCTGACCAAATTATGAAAGACAAGCATTGTAATTATGAATTCCGTAAAGTAAGTGTGGAAGAGGTGAAAAAATTATTGTTGTCGATCAACAATGACAAGCCACCGGGGTCTGACAACTTGGATGGAAAATGACTGAGGAGAATAGCGGACGATATTGCCACTCCTATTTGCCATATCTTCCATTTAAGCCTACTAGAAAGTGTGTGCCCTCAGGCCTGGAGGGAAGCAAAAGTCATTCCCCTACCTAGGGATAGTAAAGCCCCCTTAACTGGCTCAAATAGCCGACCAATCAGCCTGTTACCAACCCTTTGGAAACTTTTGGATACAATGCTATTTTACAGTAAACAAATTGAAACTTTCAGCACGCTTATAGGGTTTCAGAATGGGTGGCAAGGAATAAGTTAGTCCTAAATATTTCAAAAACTAAAAGCATTGTATTTGGGACAAATCATTCACTAAACCCTAAACCTCAACTAAATCTTGTAATGAATAATGTGGTAATTGAGCAAGTTGAGGAGACTAAACTGCTTGGAGTAACCCTGGATTGTAAACTGTCATGGTCAAAACATATTGATACAACAGTAGCTAGGATGGGGAGAAGTCTGTCCATAATAAAGCGCAGCTCTGCCTTCTTAACAGCACTATCAACAAGGCAGGTCCTTACAGGCCCTAGTTTTGTCGCACCTGGACTACTGTTCAGTCGTGTGGTCAGGTGCCACAGTGGGATTTAGGAAAATTGCAATTGGCTCAGAACAGGGCAACATGGCTGGCCCTTGGATATACACAGAGAGCTAACATTAATAATATACATATCAATCTCTCCTGGCTCAAAGTGGAGGAGAGATTGACTTCATCACTACTTGTATTTGTGAGAGGTATTGACATGTTGAATGCACCGAGCTGTCTGTTTGAACTACTGGCACACAGCTTGGACACCCATGCTTACCCCACAAGACATGCCACCAGAGGTCTCTTCACAGTCCCCAAGTCCAGAACAGACTATGGGAGGCGCACAGTACTACATAGAGCCATGACTACATGGAACTCTATTCCACATCAGGTAACTCATGTAAGCAGTCAAATTAGATTTAGAAAACAGATAAAGATACACATTATGGAACAGCGGGGACTGTGAAACAACACAAACACAGACACATGCATACATACAAACACACGATAACATACGCATTATACACACACGTACACATGGATTTTGTGTTGTAGATATGTGGTAGTAGAGTAGGGGCCTGAGGGCACAAACCTAGTGTGTTGTGAAATCTGTGAATGTATTGTAATGTTGTTGTTTTTAAATGTAGAACTGCCTTAATTTTGCTGGACCCCAGGAAGAATAGCTGCTGCTACTCTGGGGATCCATAATAAATACAAATACAAATACATACGATGAGCGTGGGAGCAGGTCTAATTGGATCCACATTCCTCCTATATGTTCCTTTTGCATGTTTGAAGTCTCGTCGGCTGTCGTAGCAGGCGTCCATGTTCGTGTCCCGTTCCTTGATGAAGCCTGTGACTGTTGTGGTAAACTCCTCAATGCTAGCGGATGAATCCCGGAACATATCTCAGTCTGTACTAGCAAAACAGTCTCGTAGCCTCGCATCTGATTCATCCGACCACTTCCATATTGTGTGCATCACCGGTACTTCCTGTTTGAGCATTTGTTTGTAAACAGGAAGCAGGAGCACGGAGTCATGGTCAGATTTGCCATAGGGTTTGACGAGGGAGGGCATTGTATTCATTTCTGTGGGTAAAATAAAAGTCTAGAGTCCTAAGGCCCCTAGTGGCGCAAGCGACGTGTTGTGAGGACGTTTTTAAATCTCCCCGCGTTAAAGTCTCCGCCGACCAGAAACGCTGCGTCTGGGTGAGCGGTTTCTTGTTTTGTTCATGGCTCCATTCAGTTTGTTGAGTGCCAGAGTGGTGTTGGCTTGAGGAGGGATGTAGACAGCCGTGATAATTACAGATGAGCAAAAGTTCGAGATTTCCTTCACACTTGTTATTTATGAAATAACATACTCCACCTCCTTTCGACTTCTCCAGAGTCTATAATGTCTATAGGATAGGTGATATACTGATATAATGTCTATAGAATTTGGGACAGATAGGGGGATTTGGGACAGATAGGGGGATTTGGGACAGATAGAGGGATATTGGACAGATAGGGGGATTTGGGACAGATAGGGGGATTTGGGACAGATAGGGGGATATAGCATTGATAATGGGATACTTATTTATAACTTATTTAGGGGCTTCATAGCAAAGGGGGTGAATACATATGCACGCACCACTTTATTTTTTAGAATTTTTTGAGACAAGTTATTTTTTTCATTTTACTTCACCAATTTGGACTATTTTGTGTATGTCCATTACATGAAATCCAAATAAAAATCTATTTAAATTACAGGTTGTAATGCAACAAAATAGGGAAAACGCCAAGGGGGCTGAATACTTTTGCAAGGCACTGTAAAGAGGATGGGTGAAGTGATGGTGAATAACCCAGTTACCAGTATTTCCCTGGGTTAGTTATGTCTAAGAAGGCTAAAAAGGAAGCACGGAATTCCTGATTGACCATACTGCCATGGCAACCATACTGCCGTGGCAACCATACTGCCGTGGCAACCATACTGCCATGGCAACCATACTGCCATGGCAACCATACTGCCACGGCTATATACTGAAAAACAAAGCTGTAAGAGATCCCTGGTGGTGCAGAGGATAGAAGACCCGGCTTGGGATCCAAACATTGCAAGTTCAAACCCCACGTGTCAACAATATGAAGTGTAAAAAAAAAAATATGGTTATGGTTAAATGTCATATGAATAAAACTAAAATGTAATCTGTGCCTATATCACCTGTAATATGGTCCTCAAATGCAAAGCGCCATTAAATCTGGGGAGCTATTCCAATTTGCATGCCAAGAATGCTGTGGTAATAGTAGGTCAAACTTAAATGGAACATTTTCTAAATGTTCTGAGGACCTCCCGAGACAAGGTAAAATGTATATTATGTGAACATCAATGGAATATTATGTTAAACCTAAAACTAATATGCTATGAACGTCATAAAAACTGACTTATTTCATTCTTACAACATTAAGGGAATGTCCTGTGCAACCTAACTTAAACATGGTATGAATGTCATCACAACTGAAAATATTTTGTGTTTTGGGAACCTATCTCTTGTAATGTACCCACACCCTAATTACATGTTCTGGGAATCTTTAAAGAACTCAGAAAGACTGTTCTGTCAAAAATGTTGCAGCATCAAAGGAATGTTTGGTGCACCCTGATACAAGCATTATCTGAATGTCAGCACAACTGGACAGTTTTTGTGTTTTGGGAACATATCTCTTGTCATGTCCCCACAATGTTCTCACCAGACTGTTTCCACAACCTACTGAAACATTCTGGGAACCTTTAAAGAACAGATTAAACGTGTCCTGGGAAAGTTCTTGCAACATCTAGCGATATACAAACATTCTATAATCATCAGCACAACTGGACAGTTTTTGTGTTTTGGGAACATATATTTTGTGATGTTCCCACCAGACTGTTCCCAAAACCTAATAGAAACATTCTTGGAACCTTTAAAGAACTGATTTCATGTGTTTTAGCAACATTCTTGCAACATCAGGCGAATGTTTTATACAAACATTCTGTAATCATCACCACGACTTTGACAGTTTTTGTGTTATGAGAACATTTGCCACGACCTAACTGAATGTTCTGGGAACTTTCACTGAACCAATTTTGGTCTGCTGGGATGTATTCGCCATCGTCCCCTCTTCTAGAGTTCAGCGGACGAACATGCCATTTTCTCCCTCGTTTGTTTTCATTTCTTCTGCTGAGTAGTAAGAGCAGTTTAAGGTCTAGTAAGAGACGTTTGCTTCTGCTTCTGTAGCTAGATCCATCCTTAAAAAGTAGCATAGAACACCAGACTAGCCAGACACGTAGCTAGCTAGCTAGTATTTGTAAACAAAAAAAAAAGGCATGTAACACCGGATCCAGAAGTTCAAATGTCGTCACTAGCTACAGTCAAAGAGTGCCTCAAACCATCTTGCTTGGTAAGCTACTCTGGCTCCCCAAGCACCCTAGCGGATAGACAATACACGAGGCAGACTTCCTCTCCGGGTGGAACACAACGACGATGCTCCGGAAGACCTGACTCCGCCCATTAACACACACGCTCGTCGATCGATGGAGGGATGATGTCAGTAGAGGCCTTAAGAGTTAGAGCCAATGGGGGGGAGGAGGCCAGAGGTACCTATCTATCTCCTGGAAGAGTAACGACCAGTAGAAGAG
>NW_028157261.1:12500-20000 GCF_964263955.1 Coregonus lavaretus
AGAGAGAGAGCGAGAGAGCGAGAGAGAGAGAGAGAGAGAGAGAGAGAGAGAGAGAGAGAGAGAGAGAGAGAGAGAGAGAGAGAGAGAGAGAGAGAGAGAGAAATAATTTCTGCCCAAACTGAGACCTCTCAGGGAAGCTCATCTGCGTGCTCGTCGTCCTCACCAGGGTCTTCACCTGACTGCAGTTCGGAGTCGTAACTGACTTCAGTGGGCAAATGCTCACCTTCGATGGCCACTGGCATGCTGGAGAAGTGTGATCTTCACGTATTAATCCCAGTTTCAACTGTACCGGGCAGATGGCAGAAAGTGTGTATGGCGTCGTGTGGGCGAGCGGTTTGCTGATGTCAACGTTGTGAACAGAGTGCCCCATGGTGGCGGTGGGGTTATGGTATGGGCAGGCATAAGCTACGGACAACGAACACAATTCCATTTAATCGATGGCAATTTGAATGCACAGAGATACCGTGACGAGATCCTGAGGCCCATTGTCGTGCCATTCATCCGCCGCCATCACCTCATGTTTCAGCATGATAATGCATGACCCCATGTCGCCAGGATCTGTACACAATTCCTGGAAGCTGAAAATGTCCCAGTTCTTCCATGGCCTGCATACTCACCAGACATGTCACCCATTGAGCATGTTTGGGATGCTCTGGATCGATGTGTACGACAGCGTGTTTCAATTTTTGCTTAGTACAAACTGTCTGAACCTTTACATCTCTGTGATGAAGGAGTCAGGCGCAAGAGGGTAAATGACAGAATAACAGGCTTTAATCCGCAAAATACAGGTTTACGGGATATTCTTTGATATTTTGGACGAGATGGGTCCCATTATGCCTGGTGAAAACCAAACACTGCATTCCACAGTAAGAACATCATACCAAAGGTCAAGCATGGTGGTGGTGGTGTGATGGTTTGGGGATGCTTTGCTGCCTCAGGACCTGGACGACTTGCCTTAATAGAAGGAACCATGAATTCTGCTCTGTATCAGAGAATTCTACAGGAGAATGTCAGACCATCCGTCTGTGAGCTGAAGCTGAAGCGCAGCTGGGTCATGCAGCAAGACAATGATCCAAAACACACAATCAAGTCTACATGAAAATTGCTAAAAAGCAACTAATTGGAAGTTTTGGAATGGCCAAGTCAAAGTCCAGACCTAATCCCAATTGAGATGTTGTGGTAGGACTTGAAACGAGCAGTTCATGCTTGAAAACCCACACGTCACTGAGTTAAAGAAGTTCTGCATGGAAGAGTGGGCTAAAATTCCTCCACAGCAACGTGAGAGACTGATCAACAACTACAGGAAGCATTTGGTTGGAGTCATTGCACCTAAAGGTGGCACAACCAGTTATTGAGTGTAAGGGGGCAATTACTTTTTCACACAGGGGAATTGGGTGTTGCATAACTTTGTTTATGAAATAAATGAAATAAATATGTAATTGTTGTGTTATTTGTTCACTTATGTCCCCTTTATCTAATATTAGGTTTTGGTTGAAGATCAGACAACATTCAGTATCACAAATATGCAAAAGTAGAGAAAATTAGAAAGGGGGCAAATACTTTTTCATAGCACTGTAAATCCAACTAAAGCAGATAATCCCCTTCATAGAGAGAACCTGCTGACTACAGATACAGTTGAAGTCAGAAGTTTACATACACCTTAGCCAAATACATTTAAACTCAGTTTTTCACAATTCCTGACATTTAATCCTAGTAAAAATTCACTGTCTTAGGTCAGTTAGGATCACCACTTTATTTTAAGAATGTGAAATGTCAGAATAATAGTAGAGAGAATGATTTATTTCAGCTTTTATTTCTTTCATCACATTCCCAGTGGGTCAGAAGCTTACATATACTAATTGGGTGTTTGGTAACATTGCCTTTAAATTGTTTAACTTGGGTCAAACGTTTTGGGTAGCCTTCCACAAGCTTCCCACAATAAGTTGGGTGAACGTTGGCCCATTCCTCCTGACAGAGCTGGTGTAACTGAGTCAGGTTTGTAGGCCTCCTTGCTCGCACACGCTTTTTCAGTTCTGCCCACAAATTTTCTATAGGATTGAGGTCAGGGCTTTGTAATGACCACTCCAATACATTTACTTTGTTGTCCTTAAGCCATTTTGCCACAACTTTGGAAGTATGCTTGTCCATTTGGAAGACCCATTTGAGACCAAGCTTTAACTTCCTGACTGATGTCTTGAGATGTTGCTTCAATATATCCACATAATTTTCCTTCCTCATGATGCCATCTATTTTGTGAAGTGCACCAGTCCCTCCTCCAGCAAAGCACCCCCACAGCATGATGCTGCCACCCCCGTGCTTCACGGTTGGGATGGTGTTCTTCATCTTGCAAGCCACCGCCTTTTTCCTTCAAACATAACGATGGTCATTATGGCCAAACAGTTCTATTTTTGTTTCATCAGACCAGAGGACATTTCTCCAAAAAGTACGATCTTTGTCCCCATGTGCAGTTGGAAACCGTAGTCTGGCTTTTTTATGGCGGTTTTGGAGCAGTGGCTTCTTCCTTGCTGAGCGCGTTTCAGGTTATGTCGATATAGGACTCGTTTTACTGTGGATATAGATACTTTTGTGCCTGTTTCCTCCAGCATCTTTACAAGGTCCTTTGCTGTTGTTCTGGGATTGATTTGCACTTTTCGCAACAAAGTATGTTCATCTCTAGGAGACAGAACACGTCTTCTTCCTGAGCGGTATGATGGCTGCGTGGTCCCATGGTGTTTATACTTGCGTACTATTGTTTGTAGAGATGAACGTGGTACCTTCAGGCGTTTGGAAATTGCTCCCAAGGATGAACCAGACTTGTGGAGGTCTACAATTATTTTTCTGAGGTCTTGGCTCATTTCTTTTGATTTTCCCATGAAGTCAAGCAAAGATGCACTGAGTTTGAAGGTAGGCCTTGAAATACACCCACAGGTACACCTCCAATTGACTCAAATTATGTAAATTAGCCTATCAGAAGCTTCTAAAGCCATGACATCATTTTCTGGAATTTTCCAAGCTGTTTAAAGGCACAGTCAACTTAGTGTGTGTAAAACTTCTGACCCACTGGAATTGTGATACAGTTAATTATAAATTAAATAATCTGTCTGTAAACAATTGTTTGAAAAATTACTTGTGTCATGCACAAAGTAGATGTCCTAACCGACTTGCCAAAACTATAGTTTGTTAACAATACATTTATGGAGTGGTTGAAAAACGAGTTTTAATGACTCCAACCTAAGTGTATGTAAACTTCCAACTTCAACTGTATATAAAGACTCAGAGACGTTCCCAAGAGAGATGTTCCACCTACAGAGCCGTTCCCAAGGGAGAGATGTTCCATCTACAGAGATGTTCCCAAGAGAGAGATGTTCCATCTACAGAGATGTTCTCATGGGAGAGATGTTCCATCTACAGAGATGTTCTCAAGGGAGAGATGTTCCATCTACAGAGATGTTCTCAAGGGAGAGATGTTCCATCTACAGAGACGTTCCCAAGGGAGAGATGTTCCATCTACAGAGATGTTCCCAAGAGAGAGATGTTCTTAAGGGAGAGACATTCCCAAGAGAGAGATGTTCCATCAACAGAGACATTCCCAAGAGAGAGATGTTCCATCTACAGAGCCGTTCCCAAGGGAGAGATGTTCCATCTACAGAGATGTTCCCAAGAGAGAGATGTTCTATCTACAGAGGTGTTCCCAAGGGAGAGATGTTCCATCTACAGAGACGTTCCCAAGGGAGAGATGTTCCATCTACAGAGATGTTCCCAAGAGAGAGATGTTCTTAAGGGAGAGACGTTCCCAAGAGAGAGATGTTCCACCTACAGAGCCGTTCCCAAGGGAGAGATGTTCCATCTACAGAGACATTCCCAAGAGAGAGATGTTCCATCTACAGAGACATTCCCAAGAGAGAGATGTTCCATCTACAGAGACGTTCCCAAGGGAGAGATGTTCCATCTACAGAGATGTTCCCAAGAGAGAGATGTTCTATCTACAGAGGTGTTCCCAAGGGAGAGATGTTCCATCTACAGAGACGTTCCCAAGGGAGAGATGTTCCATCTACAGAGATGTTCCCACGAGAGAGATGTTCTTAAGGGAGAGACGTTCCCAAGAGAGAGATGTTCCATCTACAGAGACATTCCCAAGAGAGAGATGTTCCATCTACAGAGATGTTCCCAAGAGAGAGATGTTCTATCTACAGAGATGTTCCCAAGGGAGAGATGTTCCATCTACAGAGATGTTCCCAAGAGAGAGATGTTTTCAAGGGAGAGATGTTCCATCTACAGAGATGTTCTCAAGGGAGAGATGTTCCATCTACAGAGATGTTCCCAAGGGAGAAATGTTCCAAAGAGAGAGATGTTCCATCTACAGAGATGTTCTCAAGGAAGAGATGTTCCCGAGAGAGATGTTCCATCTACAGAGACGTTCCCAAGAGAGAGATGTTCCATCTACAGAGACATTCCCAAGGGAGAGATGTTCCAAAGAGAGAGATGTTCCATCTACAGTGACGTTCCCAAGAGAGAGATGTTCCAAAGAGAGAGATGTTCCATCTACAGAGACATTCCCAAGGGAGAGATGTTCCAAAGAGAGAGATGTTCCATCTACAGAGACGTTCCCAAGGGAGAGATGTTCCAAAGAGAGAGATGTTCCATCTACAGAGACATTCCCAAGGGAGAGATGTTCCAAAGAGAGAGATGTTCCACCTACAGAGACGTTCCCAAGGGAGAGATGTTCCACCTACAGAGACGTTCCCAAGAGATAGATGCTCCAAAGAGAGAGATGTTCCATCTACACAGACGTTCCCAAGGGAGAGATGTTCCAAAGAGAGAGATGTTCCATCTACAGAGACATTCCCAAGGAGAGATGTTCCAAAGAGAGAGATGTTCCATCTACAGAGACGTTCCCATGGGAGAGATGTTCCACCTACAGAGACGTTCCCAAGAGATAGATGTTCCAAAGAGAGAGATGTTCCATCTACAGAGACGTTCCCATGGGAGAGATGTTCCACCTACAGAGACGTTCCCAAGAGATAGATGTTCCAAAGAGAGAGATGTTCCATCTACACAGATGTTCCCAAGGGAGAGATGTTCCAATGAGAGAGAGATGTTCCATCTACAGACACGTTCCCAAGGGAGAGATGTTCCAAAGAGAGAGATGTTCCATCTACAGAGACGTTCTCAGGGGAGAGATGTTCCACCTACAGAGACGTTCCCAAGAGATAGATGTTCCAAAGAGAGAGATGTTCCATTTACAAAGACGTTCCCAAGAGATAGATGTTCCAAAGAGAGAGATGTTCCATTTACAGAGACGTTCCCAAGGGAGAGATGTTCCAAAGAGAGAGAGATGTTCCATCTACAGAGACATTCCCAAGAGAGAGATGTTCCATCTACAGAGACGTTCCCAAGGGAGAGATGTTCCATCTACAGAGATGTTCCCAAGAGAGAGATGTTCTATCTACAGAGGTGTTCCCAAGGGAGAGATGTTCCATCTACAGAGACGTTCCCAAGGGAGAGATGTTCCATCTACAGAGATGTTCCCACGAGAGAGATGTTCTTAAGGGAGAGACGTTCCCAAGGGAGAGATGTTCCAAAGAGAGAGAGATGTTCCATCTACAGAGACATTCCCAAGAGAGAGATGTTCCATCTACAGAGACGTTCCCAAGGGAGAGATGTTCCATCTACAGAGATGTTCCCAAGAGAGAGATGTTCTATCTACAGAGGTGTTCCCAAGGGAGAGATGTTCCATCTACAGAGACGTTCCCAAGGGAGAGATGTTCCATCTACAGAGACATTCCCAAGAGAGAGATGTTCCATCTACAGAGATGTTCCCAAGAGAGAGATGTTCTATCTACAGAGATGTTCCCAAGGGAGAGATGTTCCATCTACAGAGATGTTCCCAAGAGAGAGATGTTTTCAAGGGAGAGATGTTCCATCTACAGAGATGTTCTCAAGGGAGAGATGTTCCATCTACAGAGATGTTCCCAAGGGAGAAATGTTCCAAAGAGAGAGATGTTCCATCTACAGAGATGTTCTCAAGGAAGAGATGTTCCCGAGAGAGATGTTCCATCTACAGAGACGTTCCCAAGAGAGAGATGTTCCATCTACAGAGACATTCCCAAGGGAGAGATGTTCCAAAGAGAGAGATGTTCCATCTACAGTGACGTTCCCAAGAGAGAGATGTTCCAAAGAGAGAGATGTTCCATCTACAGAGACATTCCCAAGGGAGAGATGTTCCCAAGAGAGAGATGTTCCATCTACAGAGACGTTCCCAAGGGAGAGATGTTCCAAAGAGAGAGATGTTCCATCTACAAAGACATTCCCAAGGGAGAGATGTTCCAAAGAGAGAGATGTTCCACCTACAGAGACGTTCCCAAGGGAGAGATGTTCCACCTACAGAGATGTTCCCAAGAGATAGATGCTCCAAAGAGAGAGATGTTCCATCTACACAGACGTTCCCAAGGGAGAGATGTTCCAAAGAGAGAGATGTTCCATCTACAGAGACATTCCCAAGGGAGAGATGTTCCAAAGAGAGAGATGTTCCATCTACAGAGACGTTCCCATGGGAGAGATGTTCCACCTACAGAGACGTTCCCAAGAGATAGATGTTCCAAAGAGAGAGATGTTCCATCTACAGAGACGTTCCCATGGGAGAGATGTTCCACCTACAGAGACGTTCCCAAGAGATAGATGTTCCAAAGAGAGAGATGTTCCATCTACACAGACGTTCCCAAGGGAGAGATGTTCCAAAGAGAGAGAGATGTTCCATCTACAGACACGTTCCCAAGGGAGAGATGTTCCAAAGAGAGAGATGTTCCATCTACAGAGACGTTCCCAGGGGAGAGATGTTCCACCTACAGAGACGTTCCCAAGAGATAGATGTTCCAAAGAGAGAGATGTTCCATTTACAGAGACGTTCCCAAGGGAGAGATGTTCCAAAGAGAGAGAGATGTTCCATCTACAGACACGTTCCCAAGGGAGAGATGTTCCAAAGAGAGAGATGTTCCATCTACAGAGACGTTCCCAAGGGAGAGATGTTCCATCTACAGTACATGTTGTTGGAAATGTGAGAATTACCTTAATTAACCCTGTGAACAGCAGTGTGTCTTCTACAAGGTGCTGTTTATAACAGGAACAGCTGAGTTTCCAAAACCACAAGTAAAAAACCAGGACACATGGAAAGACGCCTTTGATTAAAACAAGTGCCCAATAGAGTATGCAAATTGCCTAAAGACAGTCTTCAAGTTTCAAGTTTTAATGTCACATGCACAAGTACAGTGAAATGCCTTTCTTGTAAGCTCTAAATCCAACAATGCTCTAATCAACATCAATTTCATACTAACAAGGTAGAACAAAAATATATAAAAATAAGAAAAACACGAGAGAGTAAGTAAACATATTATAGATACAGGGTCAGTTCAATACCATATTTACAATGTGCAGGGATACTGGAGTGGGTAGAGGTAGATATGTACAGGGGTCAGGTGACTAGGCATCAGGATGTATGATAAA
>NW_028157261.1:25000-30111 GCF_964263955.1 Coregonus lavaretus
CCAGGGTGGTTCTCAATCAGAGGCAACGAGTGTCAGCTGTTGCTTGTTGTCTCTGATTGGGAACCATACTTAGGCAGCCTGTTTTGCCACAGTGTTTTGTGGGATCTTGTTCCGTGTTGGTTTTGTGTTGTAAACCAAGGACTTCACGTATCGTTTTTGTTGTTTTGTTCGTGTGGGTGAATATAAATAAAAGTATGTTCGCATATCACGCTGCGCCTTGGTCCACTGTGTTTGACGATCGTGACATACAAGTTCGACAGTCACAAGATGGGGACTTCAAATAGGCCTATGGCAGGTCAAGGGAACTGTAGCCTACTGTTCAAATGGGTTAAATGGAAACTGAAATCTGGACACTGCCTTTAAGTATATAACCTCTCACACAGCCTTAATATTAACTCCTGCAGAAATAAGCTTCTTCTTTTTTTTTTTATACAGTAAAATTATACACTGAATGTAAATTTTGACTCGGGAACAGGAGTGGAGAAATATGATTTATTTCTTTCAGCGTCTTGAGAGAATTCTAATGTGCAGTCTGTAGTGGTGCTGTCTTTATCAGCGTCATAAAAGCTGATAGTATTTCAACCACATAAAATATGCATCCAAGCCGAACCGAAATCTTATCAGAAACACGTTGGGTCATTTTCACAGCTTCTATTTCCTTACAACAGGTCAAACTGATGTCAATAGAAAATTTAGCACAGAAAATCCTTCCAGTTTTTTTTTTTTTAGTTATTGCATTTTCTCCCCGGTGCCTAAACGTCTTTGTGCCGCCAAAGAAGCAGAAATTACAGAGAAAACCTTACTGATGTCAGCTATGGGTGGTCCTCTGGTCCTCTGTAGCTCAGCTGGTAGAGCACGCCGCTTGTAACGCCAGGGTAGTGGGTTCGATCCCCGGGACCACCCATATGTAAAAATGTATGCACACATGACTGTAAGTCGCTTTGGATAAAAGCGTCCGCTAAATGGCTTATTATTATATTATTATTATAACTACATTGAATCATTAATTCTATGGATTTTTGACGTAATTCTGGTGAGCAAAGGTTTATTTAGTCTTCTGGGGGTAACATATAATAACAGAAGAGAAGCTGCATGTATCTAATCATAGACAGTTGACTAACAAATCGAGACCTTGGGACTATCAGGTTCTATCTACAAAAAGATAATTCGGAGATAATTGGCTTCAAAGTTCCGAACCCTCATTGGTTTGAATGGTGTCAGCAATTTTTTTTTTATCTTGAATTCTTTTGAACTTATCAACATGAATTTGGGTATTTAGAGTACTATATAGACAGAGACCATTGAACAGCCCCCCTAGTCATAGACTATTCTATCACAGCTGAAACTTGATTAGACAAGTGCCTGTTGTGTGTAACGGTTAAATTGATTTAACTTAATTAATTTAAGCCCAATTAATCCACTTTGTCTAGTCATCACACCTGGTTATAACTATTCTGGTTTCTGAACTGAAACCTTCTAATTACCCTGTTAAAGCTGAAACCTACTAATGACCCGGTTAAAGCTGAAACCTACTAATGACCCGGTTAAAGCTGAAACCTACTAATGACCCGGTTAAAGCTGAAACCTACTAATGACCCTGTTAAAGCTGAAACCTACTAATGACCCTGTTAAAGCTGAAACCTACTAATGACCCTGTTGCAGCTGAAACCTACTAATGACCCGGTTACAGCTGAAACCTACTAATGACCCAGTTACAGCTGAAACCTACTAATGACCCTGTTAAAGCTGAAACCTACTAATGACCCTGTTAAAGCTGAAACCTACTAATGACCCTGTTAAAGCTGAAACCTACTAATGACCCTGTTAAAGCTGAAACCTACTAATGACCCTGTTAAAGCTGAAACCTACTAATGACCCGGTTACAGCTGAAACCTACTAATGACCCTGTTGCAGCTGAAACCTACTAATGACCCTGTTAAATCTGAAACCTACTAATGACCCTGTTAAAGCTGAAACCTACTAATGACCCTGTTAAAGCTGAAACCTACTAATGACCCGGTTAAAGCTGAAACCTACTAATGACCCTGTTAAAGCTGAAACCTACTAATGACCCTGTTAAAGCTGAAACCTACTAATGACCCTGTTAAAGCTGAAACCTACTAATGACCCTATTAAAGGTGAAACCTACTAATGACCCTGTTAAAGCTGAAACCTACTAATGACCCTGTTAAAGCTGAAACCTACTAATGACCCGGTTACAGCTGAAACCAATGTTTAGACAAGTGTTACTCCTCTCTAACCAGGGATTGGCAACTCCAGTCCTCGGAGGCCGTGGGGGTGTCTCACTTTTTCCCCATCCCTTAGAAAACACAGCTGATTTAAACTAATTGCATTGTAAACTGAAGGTCATGATTAGTTGATTATTGGAGTCAGGTGTTTTAGCTTGGGGCAAAGGTGTGACATCACTCAGGCCCCCACCCCCGAGGACTGGAGTTACCCATCCCTGCTCTAACCTCTGACCCCATGTCGTATGTGACCCCACGTCGTATGTGACCCCATGTGACCCCACGTCGTAATGTGATTAGACATCAACAGTTACCATGCTACTGATGTGAGAAACCAACCTGACTAGACATCATCAATGATTAGCTGTTCTCAATTGATTGACAAAGAGCGGTTAGTCATTTGATTGGACAGTGAAGAGGTGATGTACAGTTAAGAGTTATTTTCTAGGTATTTTTGAGTCCATGTCTGGACAGCGTCAAACTACACTGCAGTGCTCAACAAGCTTATTTGTGAATAGTGACGGGGGAAAAATCGATACAGTTAGAAATCGTGATATTATTTTGGACGATATTATATTGTTTTCTTGTTTGGTTTTAGTTTTTTGCTAAGTAGCGTTAGCTAGTGCTAGTCAGCTGTACCTGCGCCAAAACGCTGGTATTTTTCATCCTATAGCTTGTTCTCCATCTTCTTACAATGTGAGCCAACATGTTTTCAGCACTGTTATTTCCATGACTGATCAAAACTCACTTTTCCATGCTCCCTCTTGTCTCTCGGCAGCAGACACATACAGAGAAATACTGTATGTTTGGAACATATCGCAGTACATATAGAATCGTGAGAATCATCAGAATCGCAATACATATCGTATTGGCACCTGAGTATCATGATAATATCGTAACATGAGATCCCTGGCAATTCTCAACCCTATTTACACAGGGATGACATCCCTAGAAGCATACAACTCAGGAGAATGGCCCTGATGTAGTCAGGACTCAGTTTACATTTGAGTCATTTAGCAGACGCTCTCATCCAGAGCGACTTACAGTTAGTGACTGCATACATTATTTTATTTTTCATACTGGCCCCCCGTGGGAAATGAACCCACAACCCTGGCGTTGCAAACGCCATGCTCTATCAACTGAGCTACATCCCTGCCGGCCATTCCCTCCCCTACCCTGGACGACGCTGGGCCAATTATGCGCCGCCCCCATGGCTCTCCCGGTCGCGGCCGGCTACGACAAAGCCAGGATCTCTAGTGGCACAGCTAGCACTGCGATGCAGTGCCTTAGACCACTGCGCCACTCGGGAGGTCGTGTATAGTCTTAATTCCTATAGATCAGCGGCGATCTTGTCATGAGCACGGTTACTAAATGTACGTGATTTCTAGATCATGTAACTAAGATTAAATTCACCATCACGATTCATGAACTGAACTGAGTGGAATCAGCCAGTTACACTGTTGGAATAGGGACATGCTGACATTGTTGTTAGGGGCAACGCTAGCGAATGAAGGAAGTAGTTAGTTGCCACAGTAACAGAGGCATTGGGTGTTTAGCTGGCATGTGGTGGTTTTAAATAGATCTAGCATGCAGCTCTGCACACAACCACACACACACAGACACACACACTCACACACACACACACACACTCACACATTTGCTCACAGTTAATTGAATGTTCTGTTTGCATTCACCATGCAATAACTCATAGCTGGCCCTTTACACACATGCTTTCACTTTCTCCCTCTGTCTATCTCACACACACACACACACACACACACACACACACACACACACACACACACACACACACACACACACTCTAGTAGTTATTTGGGGCCAAAGGTTTTGCTAGCGACCAAGCCCACTCAGGGAGGTAATTTATCACTATTAATATCACTAGCTACCATCCTATTTTAAACACACACACACACACACACACAGACACACACACACACACACACACACACACACACACACACACACACACAGAGAGAGAGAGAGAGAGAAGAGATATGGCACTATATCACTGCTATCCTACTGTATTTTAGTAATGCAGCAATGGTAAGGTATGGTAAGGTATGGTAAGGTATGGTAAGGTATGGTAAGGTATGGTAAGGTATGGTAAGGTATGGTAAGGTATGGTAAGCGGTATGATACACCGCACGTACATATACTACATTTCAACAGCCTTCATTTGAGGATTCAGCACTGCTATGTTATGTCACTGCTATGTCAAATGTGGGTCTGTGGATAAACATTGCCATCGATTCCATCACTATTCTCATCACCATAACGCATGAGACGCAAGAGGAAGTTATCACAGCTGCTACAAACTGAAATGTAACAAGTCTTGTAGCAGTAGGTTAAATATGACCAGTTCTCTACACAACGATTCACTCCATTTGATGTGTTACCCTGACAACACATCATTTACCCTCCCTGACCATGTCTCATTTTCATGTTGTTGCCAAAAATAAAGACGCTCCATGCAGAGACAAGCCAAATGTAGAGACAAGCTAATGCAGAGACAAGCTAACACCATCTACCTAACACTCCACTATCTCTGGAGATTCAAGTATTGGTGGTGTTTTTCAGAGATTCCCAGGATTCCCTAGGGCTCCACAGGCTTGTATGTCTCAGTGGCGTACATGTTGGTAACCTACTTGTTGTGGCAGAAATGTACGTGATTGGCTAATGCAACTGTCACGTGTTTCACTGGACTATGTCAACCGTTCATGACAGAAACAGGCTAATGCAGAGACTGGCTAACGCAGAGACAAGCTAACGCAGAACACTACCAACTAGCTCTGATATTCACCTGCAGATTCAAGTAGTGATCACAGGTATGTCTCAGGGACGAAG
>NW_028157260.1:0-48271 GCF_964263955.1 Coregonus lavaretus
TCTCTCCAGGTGCAATCTTCATTCCTGTGATAGAACATACAAATCTCTCTCCGTTTTCCTCCCTCCCTCCCTCCCTCCCTCCCTCCCATTCCCCTTCTCCCCCCTATCTCTCCCTACCCCTCCCTCCTCCAGGTCTGGCTCTCCTAGATGCTGGGGAGGCCATGGGTGAGCTGGGGGAGGTGAAGGATGCCTTGGATATGGAGGTCAAACAGAACTTTATTGATCCACTACAGAACCTACAGGAAAAAGACATCAAAGAGATACAGGTAGATAACATAACTTTATTGATCCACTACAGAACCTACAGGAAAAATACATCAGTGTGTGTTGTTAAGTAAATATTAAATATGTTAGATAAATGTTCAATATATGAATGTTAAATCAATATTGTCAATACATTTTACATAACTGTTAAGTAAAGGTTGAATAAATTGTAAATAAATGTTGATGAACTGTTACATAAATGAAGTTATTGTTTAAATAAATAAAATTAATATTAAATACAATTAAATCAATCCTAAATTAACTTAAATTAATCTGAAATACATGTCAAATAAATGAGCTAGGTTTTAAAGAACTAAAATAAAGTGATGATGATGATGATTCCAGCACCACGTGAAGAAGATGCAGGGACGCCGTCTGGACTTTGACTATAAGAAGAAACGGCACGGTAAAGGAGATCTGATTTATTATTATACTGAACAAAAAATATTAATCCAACAATTTCACTGAGTTACAGTTCATACAAGGAAATCAGTCAATTGAAATGCATTCATTAGACCTAATATATATATTGATTTCACATGACTGGGCAGGGGCGGAGCCATGAGTGGGCCTGGGAGGCCAGGCCCATCCAATCAGAATGCTCAAGGGCACATCGACAGATTTTTCACCTAGTCGGCTCGGGGATTAGAACCAGCGACCTTTCGGTTACTGGCACAACGCTCTTAACCACTAAGCTACCTGCCACTCTGTGTTCTATGCATTGTCATTTTACCTCTACCTACATGAACATATTACCTCGACTAACCGGTGCCCCCGCACACTGACTCTGTACTGGTACCCCCTGTATATAGCGTCCCTACTGTTATTTTATTTTACTGCTGCTCTTTAATTATTTGCAATTTTTAATGTTTTACTTTTATACTAAACAATTGTTGGTTAAGGGCTTGTAAGTAAGCATTTCACTGTAAGGTCTACACCTGTTGTATGTGATTTGATTTGAAAAGCGCTTTATTACAGACAGAAATACTCAGTTTCATCAGCTGTCCGGGTGGCTGGTCTCAGACGATCCCACAGGTGTAGAAGCCGGATGTGGAAGTCTTGGGCTGGCGTGGTTACACGTGGTCTGCAGTTGTGAGGCCAGTTGTACATACTGCCAAATTCTCTAAAATTACGTTGGAGGTGGCTTACGGTAGAGAAATTAACATTCAATGCCAATTGCACACTCCCTCAAAATTTAGACATCTGTGACATTGTGTTGTGTGACAAAACTTAACATTTTATAGAGTGGCCTTTTATTGTCCCCAGCACAAGGTGCACCTGTGTAATGATCATGCAGTTTAATCAGCTTCTTGATATGCCACACCTGTCAGGTGGATGGATTATCTTGGCAAAGGAGAAATGCTCACTAACAGGGATGTAAACACATTTGTGCACCAAATTTGAGAGAAAGAAGCTTTTTGTGCGTACGGAAAATTTTGTGATCTTTTATTTCAGCTCATGAAACATGGGACCAACACTTTACATGTTGCCTTTATATTTGTTCAGTTATTAATATTATTATTATTATTATTATTATTATTATTATTATTATTATTATTATTATTATCTCACAAATACAAACGTTGTTGTTGTTGTTATTATTTTAATAACTTGTTATATAATGTAGGTAAAGGAATTCTGGAGGAGGAGATCACACAGGCGCTGGAGAAGTTTTATGAGTCCAAAGAGGTGGCAGAGCAGAGCATGTTCAACCTGCTGGAGAGTGATGTAAGGACTGTCTCTGTCTCTTGTCGCTCTCTCCCTCCCCCTCACTCTCTCCCCTCCCCCTCGCTCTCTCCCCTCCCCCTCGCTGTCTCCCCTCCCCCTCGCTCTCTCCCCTCCACCTCGCTCTCTCCCTCCCCCTTCGCTCTCTCGCCTCCCCCTCGCTCTCTCCCCTCCCCCTCGCTCTCTCTCCCCCCTCGCTCTCTCCCTCCCCCTCGCTCTCTCCCCTCCCCCTCGCTCTCTCTCCTCCCCCTCGCTCTCTCGCCTCCTCTCGCCTCCCCCTCGCTCTCTCCCCTCCCCCTCGCTCTCTCACCTCCCCCTCGCTCTCTCTCCTCCCCTTGCTCTCTCTCCTCCCCCTCGCTCTCTCCCCTCCCCCTCGCTATCTCTCCTCCCCCTCCCTCTTTGTTGTTCGGTCTGATTGAGAAGGCTAAAACTAACTTTAAGGAGCCACTTTTTCCTGTGTGTCTGTCTGTGTGTGTGTGTGTGTGTGTGTGTGTGTGTGTGTGTGTGTGTGTGTCTGTGTGTGTGTGTGTGTGTGTGTGTGTGTGTGTGTGTCTGTGTCTGTGTCTGTGTCTGTGTCTGTGTGTGTCTGTCTGTGTGTGTGTGTGTGTGTGTGTGTGTGTGTGTGTGTGTGTGTGTGTGTGTGTGTGTGTGTGTGTGTGTGTGTGTGTAGATTGAGCAGGTGAGTCAGCTAGCAGCGTTGGTCCATGCCCAGGTGGAGTATCACAGACAAGCTACAGAGATACTACAGCAGCTCTCCAGCAAGGTCCACGAGAGGTCAGCCACACAGACAGACAGACAGACAGACAGACAGACAGACAGACACTAGGGCTGGGAAGCCACACAGACAGACAGACAGACAGACAGACAGACAGACAGACAGACAGACAGACAGACAGACAGACAGACAGACAGACAGACAGACACTAGGGCTGGGAAGCCACACAGACAGACAGACAGACAGACAGACAGACAGACAGACAGACAGACAGACAGACAGACAGACAGACAGACAGACAGACACTAGGGCTGGGAAGCCACACAGACAGACAGACAGACAGACAGACAGACAGACAGACAGACAGACAGACAGACAGACAGACAGACAGACAGACAGACAGACAGACAGACAGACAGACAGACAGACAGACACTAGGGCTGGGAAGCCACACAGACAGACAGACAGACAGACAGACAGACACTAGGGCTGGGAAGCCACACAGACAGACAGACAGACAGACAGACAGACACTGGGGCTGGGAAGCCACACAGACAGACAGACACTAGGGCTGGGAAGCCACACAGACAGACAGACAGACAGACAGACAGACAGACAGACAGACACTAGGGCTGGGAAGCCACACAGACAGACAGACAGACAGACACTAGGGCTGGGAAGCCACACAGACAGACAGACAGACAGACAGACAGACAGACAGACAGACACTAGGGCTGGGAAGCCACACAGACAGACAGACAGACAGACACTAGGGCTGGGAAGCCACACAGACAGACAGACAGACAGACAGACAGACAGACAGACAGACACTAGGGCTGGGAAGGCACACAGACAGACAGACAGACAGACAGACAGACAGACAGACAGACAGACACTAGGGCTGGGAAGGCACACAGACAGACAGACAGACAGACAGACAGACAGACAGACAGACAGACAGACAGACAGACAGATAGACAGACACTAGGGCTGGGAAGGCACACAGACAGACAGACAGACAGACACTAGGGCTGGGAAGCCACACAGACAGACAGACAGACAGACAGACAGACAGACAGACACTAGGGCTGGGAAGGCACACAGACAGACAGACAGACAGACAGACAGACAGACAGACAGACAGACAGACAGACAGACAGACAGACAGACAGACACTAGGGCTGGGAAGGCACACAGACAGACAGACAGACAGACAGACAGACAGACAGACAGACAGACAGACAGACAGACAGACAGACAGACAGACAGACAGACAGACAGACAGATAGACAGACACTAGGGCTGGGAAGGCACACAGACAGACAGACAGACAGACACTAGGGCTGGGAAGCCACACAGACAGACAGACAGACAGACAGACAGACAGACACTAGGGCTGGGAAGGCACACAGACAGACAGACAGACAGACAGACAGACAGACAGACAGACAGACAGACAGACAGACAGACAGACAGACAGACAGACACTAGGGCTGGGAAGCCACACAGACAGACAGACAGACAGACAGACAGACAGACAGACAGACAGACAGACAGACAGACAGACAGACAGACAGACAGATAGACAGACACTAGGGCTGGGAAGGCACACAGACAGACAGACAGACAGACACTAGGGCTGGGAAGCCACACAGACAGACAGACAGACAGACAGACAGACAGACAGACAGACAGACAGACAGACAGACAGACAGTGGCGGCTCCTGAAAAAATTCTCAGGGGGGGCAATTTTTCTGATGATTTAGGTGACCTACACACATTTAAAAAAAGATATGTCCAGCAACAACATGAAGACAGGGGCAGCATATAAGTCAATACCAGAAGCATTTATTGACTGATCTGGGGAGATGGATTCCAGTTTCTGTGACAGATTATAAATAATCTCTGATGCCTTTGTTATATTAGCTTTTGGTTGAATGTACACAACGGTAACAAACAATTGGGGGAACTCACGGGGCAGATAGTAAGGTCGCAGTGACACAGAAAGCAGTTCAATGTCGGGGGTACAGAGTCGCTCTCTTACCAGGATCGATTTTCCCTGTGACTGTCAGATCGCGGTCCGCTCTGACCAGGGTGAAGCCGGCCGGCTCCACTTCTCTGTCCGGGACTCTGTCATCCAGCCAAGTCTCAGTAAATGCCAGCAAACAGGCCTCCCGATATTCGTGTTGGAAGCGCAGATTCGCTGACAACTCATCCGCTTTCCCCCTCAGTGACTGGCCATTAATCAGCAAGGTGGTGGGTAAGGGAAGTTTGTTCTGCTGTATTGGATTCCGCTGCCAGCAGCGTTTTCATTATTTAGTCCGTTCGTAGCAGGTATGTACACGATCAACAAGATCAGTCCAAAACCCACCACTGGAAATCCATGGTTGGCAGAATGTTTGTAAACTAAGTGTACAAATTAAAAACATAAAATAACGCCACTAAGTGTACAAATTAAAAACATAAGATAACGCCACACTGCAGGTCGCAACAGAGACGCTGCTACCCGCTATTTTCTTAGTTACGTTCATGGTTACGTTACGTATGACGAAAGCGCGTAAGTGCAAGCCCTCAGAAACCCATAGAGATTGTATTGAAAGCTCTGAAATTTGAAAAAAATAGATTTTACATGGGAGTCTATGACAGACTTCTGGGCGATTTTCAACCTGACTGAAATCGCCCCAAAAGGGGGGGGGGCCATTTGAAGCACGACTTTAGCCTGATTGGACATTTAGTGGCACTGTGGCAGATCAGACGTCTAGATTACAACACTGATAACTACTGTTGCCGTGATATAATTGATTAGAAAAAAAATCCCTTCCTTTTCCCGTTTGGCAGTGCGTCGCCCATATCGCCCTATTGAACACACCGCCCCTGCAGACAGACAGACAGACAGACAGACACTAGGGCTGGGAAGCCACACAGACAGACAGACAGACAGACAGACAGACAGACAGACAGACAGACAGACACTAGGGCTGGGAAGGCACACTATAGAGTTGACATTGAACATTTTAAAGGCATTTTATCTGACGTTCATGGAGCTCGTATTCATGGTATTAACCAAATGTAAAAAGCCTTGAATCCTACCCTGTGTTCTATACTGACATTGTGGTGTGTTTGTTGTGTGTTGACCTCTGACCTCTGACCTCTGTGTTGTCTCTCCAGGATCCGGGAGGCGCAGGATAAACCCAGGAAGGAGTATGTTCCTAAACCCCGGACGGTCCTGGAGCTGCTCCCCCCCAGCGACACCGCCAAGTCCCCTGGCCCGGCCCCCTCACCTGGCCCCGCACACACAGGAAGGAGCACCCCCGGGCGCTCCCCTGGTGAGAACACACAACACAGGATGGACGTAGGCACACATTCAGGCATACAGACTCACAGATCCACATACAGATCCACATACAGACTCACAGATCCACAGATCCACATATAGACACACAGACCCACAGACCCACAGATCCACATACAGACACACAGATCCACATACAGACACACAGATCCACATACAGATTCACATACAGACACACAGATCCACATACAGACACACAGATCCGCATACAGACACACAGATCCACATACAGACACACAGATCCACATACAGACACACAGACCCACAGATCCACATACAGACACACAGATCCACATACAGACACACAGACCCACAGATCCACATACAGACACACAGATCCACATACAGACACACAGATCCACATACAGACTCACAGATCCACATACAGATCCACATACAGACACACAGACTCATAGATCCACGTACAGACACACAGACTCATAGATCAACGTACAGACTCTCAGATCCACATACAGACACACAGATCCACATACAGACACACAGATCCACATACAGACACACAAATCCACATACAGACACACAGATCCACATACAGACACACAGATCCACAGATCCACACACAGACTCACAGATCTACATACAGACACAGACACAGATTCACATGCAGACTCATAGGTCCACATACAGACTCACAGACTCACAGATCCACATACAGACTCACAGACTCACAGATCCATCTCTCTCTCTCTCTCTCTCTCTCTCTCTCTCTCTCTCTCTGTCTCTCTCTCTCTCTCTGTCTCACTTCCCGTCTCTCCCCCCTTCTCTCCCCCCTTCCCCTCTCTCCCCCAGCTCCTATGGACCAGCCGTGCTGCCGGGCGCTGTATGACTTTGAGCCGGAGAACGAGGGTGAGCTGGGCTTCAAAGAGGGCGATATCATCACCCTAACCAATCAGATCGATGATAACTGGTACGAGGGCATGGTCAACGGCCAATCAGGTTTCTTCCCCATCAACTACGTGGATATCCTGGTTCCACTTCCTCATTAGGCCCCACCTCTGCCCAGCCTAATCCACGCCTTCTTCTCTGTGCTTGTGTGAGTGCAACCGCTTTTTCACAAAGAACTACAACTGGGAGGAACAAGGGACTACAATTGTATAGAATTCTGCTTATAGACGAAGAAGAAGAAGAGAGAGAGGGAGGAGAGAGGGAGGAGAGAGGAGGAATCGTCTGCTTCAGCCCCCTCAGTGGGATCCATGTGCTTGCAGTGTTGAATGCCAGTTATATGAAGAGGGGGTTCGTAAAGATGGTGCAGTGTGTCTACGTGACTGTGTGTCAGTTCTATGATGGTGTAAAGATGGTGCAATGTGTCTACATGACTGTGTGTCAGTTCTATGATGGTGTAAAGATGGTGCAGTGTGTCTACATGACTGTGTGTCAGTTCTATGATGGTGTAAAGATGGTGCAGTGTGTCTACATGACTGTGTGTCAGTTCTATGATGGTGTAAAGATGGTGCACACAGAGACAGATGGTTGCTGTCTCTGTGTGTTTCTGTCTCTCTGTGTGTTCCTCTGTGTTTTTCTCTCTCTAACTGGACTAACTGAAGACTGGTCCAATGTATTGCATGCTGGGACAAGCCGTTAAAGGTTGAAGTTTAAAAGGTTAATAATGAGAACTGTTACATGCTGGTGGTTGTAATGGCAGGTTTTTTCCCCATGAATCTTGTTCCGGAGGCAGCTCTGCAGAGTGGTCACCAGCTGGCACAGCCACAAAGTAATACAATCTGATTTGAAACCTAACCCTAACCTTAAATGAAGACCAAAAAGCTCATTTTTGATTTCATGATTTTTGTTTTGTTATATATAGCCAATTTTGACTTTGCAGCTGGTCCATCTAGTGGAAATCGCTCAGTTCTGCCTCCAGGGCATGATTCATGACAATAAACGTCAACCTGCGTTGTAATGATGATGATGATGATGATGTTACAGAGGCTCGTTGTGTTCTGTTGTGACTGTGTTTCCTGTATGATGCATGTTATATCATGAGAGAACTAGACCTGTCAATACACTGTCCAGTGGTTGTCAGTCACAGACCCTCGATTGCATCCCAAATAGCACCCTATTCCCTATATATTGCACTACTTTTGGTTGGAGGGACTGGAGCGGAGTAGCTAGGTTGTTGGTGTTATTACACATTGGCTGATTAGTCCTCTGTTGAGAAGAGAGACCGAGTGACTTGAGATGGAGGGAGGCGGGTTGACAGTCAGTTATCTCTGCCATACAGCATTCGACAGTTTCAGAATAAAAGTCCGCTCCCACTGGGCAAAGATGTCAATTCAACATCTATTCCACGTTGGTTCAACGTAATTTCATTGAAATAGCGTGGAAGCAACGTTGATTCAACCAGTGTGTGCCCAGTGCATGCTTCTTGTGTACAGGTTATGAAGAGACAGAGCAGGCCGGTCTGTTTTATAAGGTCAGGTCTTCGTCTGAAATGGTACCCTATTACCTATGTAGTCCCTATGTAGCCCCTATGTAGCCCCTATGTAGTCCCTATGTAGCCCCTATGTAGCCCCTATGTAGTTCCTATGTAGCCCCTATGTAGCCCCTATGTCGCCCCTATGTAGCCCCTATGTAGCCCCTATGTAGCCCCTATGTAGCCCCTTTGTAGTCCCTTATTCCCTCAATGCCAACGCTGGACACCCAAAGCACCTGTGCTCTCTCAGGTTCACAATATGGGTGGTAAAAAATGGTTTGGAGCCTGTGTGCGTCCAGAATAGAACCCTATTCCTAATGTAGTGCACTACATTTGACCAGATCCCCCCCCAATAGACCCTGGTCAAAAGGGGGGCAATGTATTGGGAATAGGGTGCAATTTTGGATGTACAACCAGTCTGTTAAGATCCTACTGAGATAGCTGTATAAAGCCCAGCCTGTATCTGGGCTTTATACAGTTGTCTGCCTGCCTGTCTGTCTGTCTGCCTGTCTGCCTGTCTGTCTGTCTGTCTGTCTGCCTGTCGGTCTGTCTGCCTGTCGGCCTGTCTGCCTGTCTGTCTGTCTGCCTGTCTGCCTGCCTGTCTGTCTGTCTGTCTGTCTGTCTGTCTGTCTGTCTGTCTGTCTGTCTGTCTGTCTGTCTGTCTGTCTGTCTGTCTGTCTGTCTGTCTGTCTGTCTGTCTGTCTGTCTGTCTGTCTGCCTGCCTGCCTGCTTGCCTGCCTGCCTGTCTGCCTGCCTGCCTGCCTGTCTGTCTGTCTGTCTGCCTGCCTGCCTGTCTGTCTGCCTGTCTGTCTGCCTGGTCCAATGGGACCACTACAGCGCTTTTCTTTATACAACTTATGGAAAGAATTGTATTTATTATTAATCAACGTATGTAAATGCATTCTAATATTAGAATGACCTGTGTTACCACAAACAAAACAGCTGTTAGTGTTTGTAAGTATTGATCATTTCTATATGCTGTGTGTACTGTACTTACATGCCCCCCTTTGAAGGGCTGACGAACTATTTATATTCATATTCGAGGTATTTGAAAGGTGTCACTGAATCATATCACCATCCAGTGATGTATGACCATGAACACATTATTGTCGTTGATTCCATAATGTGTAGTTTTGTTTGTGTTGTGTGTTTCGCATGCTAGAGTCCAACTCTAAAAAGACAGTGATATTTACATGTATGTATGTATGTATGTATGTATGTATGTATGTATGTATGTATATATGGACATGATACAGTATTGTTAGTTCTTTCAACTAATTCTATGCCCCTTTTCCTCTGCTGTTTAACTGTTACATCCTGATGTTTATCTATGTTGTCATTGAAAGCTACGGGCCCAGAACCACAGAGAACTACAGTATGTTGTCATTGAAAGCTACGGGCCCAGAACCACAGACAACTACAGTATGTTGTCATTGAAAGCTACGGGCCCAGAACCACAGATAACTACAGTATGTTGTCATTGAAAGCTACGGGCCCAGAACCACAGATAACTACAGTATGTTGTCATTGAAAGCCTCGGGCCCAGAACCACAGATAACTACAGTATGTTGTCATTGAAAGCTACGGGCCCAGAACCACAGACAACTACAGTATGTTGTCATTGAAAGCTACGGGCCCAGAACCACAGACAACTACAGTATGTTGTCATTGAAAGCTACGGGCCCAGAACCACAGACAACTACAGTATGTTGTCATTGAAAGCTACGGGCCCAGAACCACAGACAACTACAGTATGTTGTCATTGAAAGCTACGGGCCCAGAACCACAGACAACTACAGTATGTTGTCATTGAAAGCCTCGGGCCCAGAACCACAGACATTCCAGCAGTACTTCTGATGTTGTGGTACATTCACAATGAGCTTGAATCAGTCTGATGCTACCCTACAGACATTAGTCTCTACTCTGCTCTACTTTGCTGCATCCATCCCAAAGCAATGCTTTTACAGGAAAAACCTAGCTGAAGATTAGAAGTGTTTGGTGAAGAGTGACAAAGTGCCACTGTACCTACATTACACCACAGTATGTAGTTTGCTAGGGTTTTACTGATATTATAGAATAGAGCTCTTTAGGGGTCAATGCATGCCTACCAGCTTTGGCCCATTGTGCATGTGTGTAGGAACCATCTAGTTTCAGAGTGTTGTTGTAGCCTGGGTGCCGGTCTGTTTCTGGTCTCTTTTAATATAGCCTGGGTGCCGGTCTGTTTCTGGTCTCTTTGATATAGCCTGGGTGCCGGTCTGTTTCTGGTCTCTTTGATATAGCCTGGGTGCCAGTCTGTTTCTGGTCTCTTTAATATAGCCTGGGTGCCGGCCTTGTTTCTGCTGTCTTGCCAACTCCTTATGGAATTGTCACGCCAAACGTGGAGTTGGTAACAGCACAAACAGATCTGGGAGCCGGGCTACGTCGTAGGATGTGGGAGCCGGGCTACGTCGTAGGATGTGGGAACCGGGCTACGTCGTAGGATGTGGGAGCCGGGATACGTCGTAGGATGTGGGAGCCGGGCTACGTCGTAGGATGTGGGAGCCGGGCTACGTGGTAGGATGTGGGAGCCGGGCTACGTGGTAGGATGTGGGAGCCGGGATACGTCGTAGGATGTGGGAGCTGGGCTACGTCGTAGGATGTGGGAGCCGGGCTACGTCGTAGGATGTGGGAGCCGGGCTACGTCGTAGGATGTGGGAGCCGGGCTACGTCGTAGGATGTGGGAGCCGGGCTACGTGGTAGGATGTGGGAGCCGGGATACGTCGTAGGATGTGGGAGCTGGGCTACGTCGTAGGATGTGGGAGCCGGGCTACGTCGTAGGATGTGGGAGCCGGGCTACGTCGTAGGATGTGGGAGCCGGGCTACGTCGTAGGATGTGGGAGCCGGGCTACGTCGTAGGATGTGGGAGCCGGGCTACGTCGTAGGATGTGGGAGCCGGGATACGTCGTAGGATGTGGGAACCGGGCTACGTCGTAGGATGTGGTTAGTGTTGATAATCTACAAGCAGATCACTACTTATTACTTATTCTGTTGCTGCCTTTCACAGAATGTACTGTATGGACACTGTACGTTGGTTGTTGAAGCAGTACTGGGATACATTTTATTTCTGTGCTTTTTCCAGTGAGATTGTCATTTGGTCTCGAGCTCACTGACTAGTGGGTGCTTTGCTGATGTCGTATTTGTGCTGCCGTGGTGGTGACATCGTCACTAAGGGCCCGGCTGGAACCTACAGTGTAGACTGGAGTCAGAGAGGGTTCGTCCTGTCTGGAGTCAGAGGGTTCATCCTGTCTGGAGTCAGAGGGTTCGTCCTGTCTGGAGTCAGAGGGTTCGTCCTGTCTGGAGTCAGAGAGGGTTCGTCCTGTCTGGAGTCAGAGGGTTCGTCCTGTCTGGAGTCAGAGAGGGTTCGTCCTGTCTGGAGTCAGAGAGGGTTCGTCCTGTCTGGAGTCAGAGGGTTCGTCCTGTCTGGAGTCAGAGGGTTCGTCCTGTCTGGAGTCAGAGGGTTCGTCCTGTCTGGAGTCAGAGGGTTCATCCTGTCTGGAGTCAGAGGGTTCGTCCTGTCTGGAGTCAGAGGGTTCGTCCTGTCTGGAGTCAGAGGGTTCGTCCTGTCTGGAGTCAGAGAGGGTTCGTCCTGTCTGGAGTCAGAGAGGGTTCGTCCTGTCTGGAGTCAGAGAGGGTTCGTCCTGTCTGGAGTCAGAGAGGGTTCGTCCTGTCTGGAGGCAGAGGGTTCGTCCTGTCTGGAGTCAGAGGGTTCGTCCTGTCTGCTAGGGTGGTTTCTTTACTGTGAAGGGAAGTTGCGGGAGGAGCTCCCTGGTAGGGTTTAGGTTGCGTCTGAAATGGTACCCTAAAGTAGTGCACTATATAGGGAATAGGGTGCCATTCTCTGGTCTAAAGTAGTGCACTACATAGGGAATAGGGTGCCATTCTCTGGTCTAAAGTAGTGCACTACATAGGGAATAGGGTGCCATTCTCTGGTCTAAAGTAGTGCACTATATAGGGAATAGGGTGCCATTCTCTGGTCTAAAGTAGTGCACTATATAGGGAATAGGGTGCCATTCTCTGGTCTAAAGTAGTGCACTATATAGGGAATAGGGTGCCATTCTCTGGTCTAAAGTAGTGCACTACATAGGGAATAGGGTGCCATTCTCTGGTCTAAAGTAGTGCACTACATAGGGAATAGGGTGCCATTCTCTGGTCTAAAGTAGTGCACTATATAGGGAATAGGGTGCCATTCTCTGGTCTAAAGTAGTGCACTATATAGGGAATAGGGTGCCATTCTCTGGTCTAAAGTAGTGCACTATATAGGGAATAGGGGGCCATTCTCTGGTCTAAAGTAGTGCACTATATAGGGAATAGGGGGCCATTCTCTGGTCTAAAGTAGTGCACTATCTAGGGAATAGGGTGCCATTCTCTGGTCTAAAGTAGTGCACTATATAGGGAATAGGGGGCCATTCTCTGGTCTAAAGTAGTGCACTATATAGGGAATAGGGGGCCATTCTCTGGTCTAAAGTAGTGCACTATCTAGGGAATAGGGTGCCATTCTCTGGTCTAAAGTAGTGCACTATATAGGGAATAGGGTGCCATTCTCTGGTCTAAAGTAGTGCACTATATAGGGAATAGGGTGCCATTCTCTGGTCTAAAGTTGTGCACTATATAGGGAATAGGGTGCCATTCTCTGGTCTAAAGTTGTGCACTATATAGGGAATAGGGTGCCATTCTCTGGTCTAAAGTAGTGCACTATATAGGGAATAGGGTGCCATTCTCTGGTCTAAAGTAGTGCACTATATAGGGAATAGGGTTCCATTCTCTGGTCTAATGTAGTGCACTATATAGGGAATAGGGTGCCATTCTCTGGTCTAAAGTAGTGCACTATATAGGGAATAGGGTGCCATTCTCTGGTCTAAAGTAGTGCACTATATAGGGAATAGGGTGCCATTCTCTGGTCTAAAGTAGTGCACTATATAGGGAATAGGGTGCTATTCTCTGGTCTAAAGTAGTGCACTATATAGGGAATAGGGTGCCATTCTCTGGTCTAAAGTAGTGCACTATATAGGGAATAGGGTGCCATTCTCTGGTCTAAAGTAGTGCACTATATAGGGAATAGGGTGCCATTCTCTGGTCTAAAGTAGTGCACTATATAGGGAATAGGGTGCCATTCTCTGGTCTAAAGTAGTGCACTATATAGGGAATAGGGTGCCATTCTCTGGTCTAAAGTAGTGCACTATATAGGGAATAGGGTGGCATTTGGGACGCACCCTCTGTCTCCTCCCTACCGTATGTCTCAGAAACGTTCCTTGAGGACCAATATACAGTAAATCCTATAGGCCAAAGGGCCTTATAGTAACAGACTTAAAAGAAGCACAACGTAAATAGAGACCAGGCAGTGTTCAGGACGAAGAAAGGACAGCAGAACGCCTGCTAGGGAGTATAGCTGCACCTTTTGGGGTTGTCCAAGGCAATCCAGCTGTCATGAAATCAAACTCTGTGTTTGTTTTTATCGCACTGCTATGCTTTATCTTGGCCAGGTCGCAGTTGTAAATGAGAACTTGTTCTCAACTGGTTTACCTGGTTAAATAAAGGTGAAATAAAAAAAATAAAAAAATATTCTCTCTGCAGTACTAGTTGAAAGTAGTGTACTGTGTAGGAGGTGGGGTGCCATTTTAGATGAACTGTAACCCACGATTTCCTGCTGTGGTGGTTTTGATTAGTTTTATTTATTCAACTATTTATTTGTATTGAGGTATTTGAGCTGCTATGGTACATAAGCATGTTATTAGCCTCAGTGAGGACTGTACAGACTCTATCTGTGTTGGTTTGTGTTCCACCATAGAATTAGAATGAATTAGGATTCTAGAATTAGAATTCTAATTCCGTGGTTTCCACCCTGTGTGTGTGTGTGTGTGTGTGTGTGTGTGTGTGTGTGTGTGTGTGTGTGTGTGTGTGCACAGTATATCTGCCTGTTGTATCAATCAGGATTTTGATAGAGAGGAGGAATTGTGGGGTAGGATAGGGGAGGGATAGACGGGTGTTGATGTTGCTGTTCCTGTGTTGGAGCACCACCCCATGTTCTGAACGTGTCTGTCGTGAGATGATGAATACAGTATAATTATGTGACTTGTTCAAATAAACACTATGACACAAAAAACTGGACCGGTGCTCTTAGTGTCTTTCTTAAGCTCACTTAAAATGTTGTTTGAATTCACGGACTGCAGCTTTAAAACCAGTAACAGCAGCAATAAACAATAGTAGGCTACAGTAATGCACAACAAATGGGATTTCAGGGTACAAAAAGAGACTTTGAAAAGTAAAAGGTGTGAAGAAATGGCTTAGAACTCCAGTGCTGGTGAATATTTCCGAATCAGAATAGTGGAGCATCAAAGCCAAAATGGTTTCATATCACAGTGTCATCCCATAGAACTGGAGATGGTTCCAATTCGTAATTCTATGGTTCCAACTCCAACAGAAACTTTGGAACTCAAGGCCTGAGAAGTCCACAGCCAAGCAAATGCGACAGCAACACTGCCACCGTGTGGTAACAACTGATATTACATCAACATTGCTGGCAACAAAGAACTTGAAATGAGAGAATTATCTTCGATTTAATTTCTACAGTAATAATAATAACGCTCAAGATCGGGAGTCTGTGTATTGGCAGTGGTTTAAAGTACTTAAGTAAAAATACTTGAAAGTACTACTTAAGTAGTTTTTTGTGGTATCTGTACTTTACTATTTATATTTTGGACTACTTTTACTTTTACTTCACTACATTCCTAAAGACAAAATAATGTACTTTTTACTCCATACATTTCCCTGACACCCAAAAGTACTCGTTACATTTTGAATGGTTAACAGGACAGGAAAATGGTAAAAATCACGCACTTATCAAGAGAACATCCTTGGTCATCTACAGTCGTGGTCAAAAGTTTTGAGAATGACACAAATACTAATTTTCACAAAGTCTGCTGCCTCAATTCTGATGATGGCAATTTGCATATACTCCAGAATGTCATGAAGAGTGATCAGATGAATTGCAATGAATTGCAAAGTCCCTCTTTGCCATGAAAATGAACTTAATCCCAAATAAACATTTCCACTGCATTTCAGCCCTGCCACAAAAGGACCAGCTGTCAGTGATTCTCTCGTTAACACAGGTGAGAGTGTTGATGAGGACAAGGCTGGAGATCACTATGTCATGCTGATTGAGTTAGAATAACAGACTGGAAGCTTTAAAAGGAGTGTGGTGCTTGAAATCATTGTTCTTCCTCTGTTAACCATGGTTACCTGCAAGGAAACACATGCCGTCATCATTGCTTTTCACCAAATGGGCTTCACAGGCAATGATATTGCTGCTAGTAAGATTGCACCTAAATCAACCATTTATCGGATCATCAAGTACTTCAAGGAGAGAGGTTCAATTGTTGTGAAGAAGGCGTCAGGGTGCCCAAGCGCCAGGACCGTCTCCTAAAGTTGATTCAGCTGCGGGATCGGGGCACTACCAGTGCAGAGCTTGCTCAGGAATGGCAGCAGGCAGGTGTGAGAGCATCTGCAAGCACAGTGAGGCGAAGACTTTTGGAGGATGGCCTGGTGTCAAGAAGGGCAGCAAAGAAGCCACTTCTCTCCAGGAAAAACATCAGGGACAGACTGATATTCTGCAAAAGGTACAGGGATTGGACTGCTGAGGAATCCCCTTTCCGATTGTTTGGGGCATCCGGAAAACACCTTGTCCGGAGAAGACAAGGTGAGCGCTACCATCAGTCCTGTGTCATGCCAACAGTAAAGCATCCTGAGACCATTCATGTGTGGGGTTGCTTCTCAGCCAAGGGAGTGGGCTCACTCACAATTTTGCCTAAGAACACAGCCATGAATAAAGAATGGTACCAACACATCCTCCGAGAGCAACTTCTCCCAACCATCCAAGAACAGTTTGGTGACGACCAATGCCTTTTCCAGCATGATGGAGCACCTTGCCATAAGGCAAAAGTGATAACTAAGTGGCTCGGGGAACAAAACGTCGAAATTTTGGGTCCATGGCCAGGAAACTCCCCTGACCTTAATCCCATTGAGAACTTGTGGTCGATCCTCAAGAGGCAGGTGGACAAACAAAAACCCACAAATTCTGACAAACTCCAAGCATTGATTATGCAAGAATGGGCTGCCATCAGTCAGGATGTGGCCCAGAAGTTAATTGACAGCATGCCAGGGCAGATTGCAGAGGTCTTGAAAAAGAAGGGTCAACACTGCAAATATTGACTCTTTGCATAAACTTAATGTAATTGTCAATAAAAGCCTTTGACACTTATGGAATGCTTGTAATTATACTTCAGTATACCATAGTAACATCTGACAAAAATATCTCATATCAATGAAGCAGCGAACTTTGTGAAGACCAATACTTGTGTCATTCTCAAAACTTTTGACCATGACAGTACTGCCTCAGACCTGGCGCACTCAATAAACACAAATGTTTTGTTTGTAAATTATGTCTGAGTATTGGAGTATGCCCCTGGTTATTGGTAAATAGAAGGGGAAAAAAATGGTGCTATCTGGTTTGAAATCAATTTGAAATTATTTATACTTTTACTTTCAATACTTAGTAAGTATATTTTAGCAATTACATTTACTTTTGATACTTAAGTATATTTAAAACCAAATACTTTTATTAGACTTTTACTCAAGTAGTATTTTACTGGGTGACTTTCCAATTTACTTGAGTAATTTTCTATTAAGGTATCTTTACCTTTACTCAAGTATGACAATTTGGGTACTTTTTTTCCCTCCCACTGTGTAATTGGTTGGTTGTCTTGGTCCAACGACGTTAGGGTCCCCCAACGCTAGGGGGCGCATCCGTAGTTCGTCAATAGGTCAATGCGTTGTTGCCAGTTTGACTGCAGTGTGGCAACGCGGCCACACGGGAGGCGCTGTCGAGTATTTCGTTTCCCTCCCGTTTCCACTCTGCGCAAACAAGATCATTCACATTTGACCCACTTTCCGACTTCAGCGCTCTCTTTTCGCTTCAGAGCGCCGACCGTAGCTAGCAGGCTGAAAAGAAACCGGAGAACCGTTTCAACCAGATCCGAGAGAGAGAGAAGAGGTGGGGGAAATGGACATGAAGAAGAGAATTCACCTAGAACTGAGAAATAGGACGCCGTCGGATGTAAGTATATATATATATATTTTTAGCTAGATCTACCCAACAGTGGCTATCTTTTAACATGCGACACCAAAGTTTACTGTGTGGAAGTCATGGCGAGCACATGGGGTTGTCCTCTCAGAAAGCACAAGCCTGCTGCTAGAAATCGATCTTTTCTTTACCACTACGTTTTTCTCAAACTCAATTCTCATGAGATAAATATGTATCTTGTAAACTAGCTAGCTAATGCTATGTGGTGCATTGGTTTAGAGCGCTAGTTTAGCGATCTACGTTCACTTTTTAGCCGAATCACTTTACAACAAGTCAAACCGGACTCGTGAGGTAAACAGGAAAACGGTTAACTACTATCACACAAATAAAAATACGGTTTTTATTTTGTATGTTAGCATCTGCTGTAGTTTTTTTTTCTTCTCCCACAGATGTATATTTTGTAACAATCAGACTTACTATCAAAGTAAAGGCCAGCACACTGCGAAAGCTAGCTAGCATTACGTTAGCCGTTTTAGCGGTAGCCATTTTTTTGAGAACTCAACGTGTAGGGCGCGTATCTAGCACGTTGGCTAACTAGCTAGCTACCAGGGAAAGCGAATCATCAGATCATTTGACAAATTATAGCTACGAATATCGCCTATTGTGAAACGATAGTAAATGTACACAGACATGAACCGTTTGGGTACACTTTTAACCGGTTAAAGACCGTTAGTTAGCTAGCTAGCAACGTAACTTTGGTATGTTCGTTAGCTAGCTAGGTAACATTGGGCTGACTCGATTATGCTGAGCCGCGGTGCACCGGACTATGGCCGTTGACGTGAACTGGCAAAAAACGGTGAGGGAGGAGCGCCCGTCTCTAATCGGAACAGTAATCTGCGCCGCTCGGTCATGTTGGCAAAATGCTGCATCGTCCAAAAACGTACATCACTTTTCCATACACTCTTTTGAATATTCTAAGTAGTTTTAATTGGGAAGTCAGAGTTATCAAAAGCAATATTTTTTGTGTGTGTGAACACAGAATCCTTCTCATGACTCCATGTTTTGACTCGACCTTTGAACGGGGAATTTGGGGGCTCACGCCGAGAGGCAGCTCTGTTCCAAAACGCATGCAATCAAATTTCACTGGTGCAAAACACGGCTGTCCGGGGGAGATTAATCGAGTCCCCACACTAGCAGTTTACAAACAGTTCGGCTTCTAAACATGGCTACTTTTCAGGGGCCAAATAACACAGATTCGAAACACAAAATATTTTTTTTCATTTGCACTTAAAAAATAATAATATATATATATATATAGAAACACGTGTAAAATATTCAAAATAACTACTACTGAAACAAACTTTTCTTTCAACTCTCTCGCTCTTTCTTTCTTCCTACCCCTGTTTCTCTCCTTGTCCTTCTCTCCCAGGTTCAGGAGCTGGTCCTGGATAACTGTCGGTCGAACGAGGGGAAGATGGAGGGCATAACGGAGGACTTTGAGAACCTGGAACTGTTGAGTCTCATCAACGTCGGCCTCATCGACGTCTCAAACATACCCAAACTGGGGAAATTAAAAAAGGTAGAGCTGCTATGGATGTGTCCCCAAAATGGTATCCTATTTATATTATAGTGCACTACTTTTGGTCAGGACTCATATCCATCTCAAACATACCAAACTGGGGGGAAGGTAGCAAGCCAGCGTGCAGGGCCACACTGCTGTTTTCAAGTACTGTTGCGTCACAGTAAACCAACCGGTAGCTACTGTAGTAGGGGATTTTATTTATTAACATGGGGAAACCCGTGGGCCTTGTGTGCATGTGCATTTCCTTGTTTTGGCTTCAGCCCAGCTGAACTTCTCACTTAAAACAGTTTTTGTTTAATCCGGTAACATTTTCAGTAATTTAAATGTCTCATTGAACTAGGCCTTTGGGAAAATGGGCACCAATAGAATAGTGTACATTGTCATAGAGCGTCATAATAATCTGTATTTCCTTTTAACGGTTAAAATGCATAATTAACAGTCATAACAAAGTATAGCTTTCACCTTGTCACACTACACAAACAATAAACTTCTGCTCCCACAGACTGAAAAAATAGATGATATTAATGTTTCCTCCCTGTCCCGCAGCTGGAGCTGAGTGACAACAGGATATCCGGTGGTCTGGAGGTGCTGGCTGAGCGGCTGGTCAACCTCACACACCTCAACCTCTCTGGGAACAAGTTCAAGGACATCAGCACACTGGAACCACTGGTGGGTGTTAGGACTGTTACTGAATAAAGACCACTGGTGGGTGTTGGGACTGTTACTGAATAAAGACCACTGGTGGGTGTTAGGACTGTTACGGAATAAAGACCACTGGTGGGTGTTGGGACTGTTACTGAATAAAGACCACTGGTGGGTGTTAGGACTGTTACGGAATAAAGACCACTGGTGGGTGTTAGGACTGTTACGGAATAAAGACCACTGGTGGGGTGTAAGAACTGTTACTGAATAAAGACCACTGGTGGGGTGTTAGGACTGTTACTGAATAAAGACCACTGGATAAAGACCACTGGTGGGGTGTTAGGACTGTTACTGAATAAAGACCACTGGTGGGTGTTAGGACTGTTACGGAATAAGATCGTTGTAGCTGTGAATAAGACTATTTGCTGGGAATTTGACTGGTTATAACCGCTTATAGCTTGGAATAAGACTGTCATAGCGCTTAAGATTTATAACTGTGAATACAGCATTTTATAGCTTTATTTATACCCCCGCCCTAAACCTGTTTATCGCTGTACGTGAGTGTTATTTCCAGCTATAACAGTGTTAAATCCCCTCCCTCATTAGAAAAAGCTTCCCGTACTGAAGTCCCTGGACCTGTTTAACTGTGAGGTCACCAATCTGGGAGACTACAGAGAGAGCATCTTCAAGCTCCTCCCACAGCTCACGTACCTGGATGGCTACGATATCGAAGACTGCGAGGCCTCCGACTCGGACGGCGAGGGAGACGGGGTCGACGACGACGATGATGATGAAGGTGAGACGTGCTGAGAGGGGAACTTATGGGGCGGCGGGTAGCCTAGCGGTTGAGAGCGTTGGGTCAGTAACCGAAAGGTCTGCTGGTTTGAATCCCCGAGCTTGCAAGTCGGACGACGACTGTCGTTCTGCCCTTGAGCAAGGCAGTTAACCACCAACAACAACTGTTCCCTGGGCCCTGATGACGTGGACGTCTATTAAGGCAGCCCCCCCCCCCCCCCCCCCGCACCTCTCTGATTCAGAGGGGTTGGATTAAATGCGGAAGACACATTTCGGGTGAATGCATTTAGTTGTGCGACTGACTAGGTATCCCTTTCCCCAAAAATCTTAAAGAAACACCAACCGCGAAGTTGACAAATGAGCAGAATAATAATAACATCAAGGGACACTGTGTAATAGTTAGTTTCTGTAATTAGTGTCTGCAGAAATGGACCTGGTCACAGTGTCTCTGGCTAGGCAGATGGACATGGTCACGGTGTCTCTGGCTAGGCAGATGGACCTGGTCACGGTGTCTCTGGCTAGGCAGATGGACATGGTCACGGTGTCTCTGGCTAGGCAGATGGACATGGTCACGGTGTCTCTCTGGCTAGGCAGATGGACATGGTCACGGTGTCTCTGGCTAGGCAGATGGACCTGGTCACGGTGTCTCTCTGGCTAGGCAGATGGACATGGTCACGGTGTCTCTGGCTAGGCAGATGGACATGGTCACGGTGTCTCTGGCTAGGCAGATGGACCTGGTCACGGTGTCTCTGGCTAGGCAGATGGACCTGGTCACGGTGTCTCTGGCTAGGCAGATGGACATGGTCACGGTGTCTCTCTGGCTAGGCTCACGGTGTCTCTGGCTAGGCAGATGGACCTGGTCACGGTGTCTCTGGCTAGGCAGATGGACCTGGTCACGGTGTCTCTCTGGCTAGGCAGATGGACCTGGTCACGGTGTCTCTGGCTAGGCAGATGGACATGGTCACGGTGTCTCTCTGGCTAGGCAGATGGACATGGTCACGGTGTCTCTGGCTAGGCAGATGGACCTGGTCACGGTGTCTCTGGCTAGGCAGATGGACCTGGTCACGGTGTCTCTCTGGCTAGGCAGATGGACATGGTCACGGTGTCTCTGGCTAGGCAGATGGACATGGTCACGGTGTCTCTGGCTAGGCAGATGGACCTGGTCACGGTGTCTCTGGCTAGGCAGATGGACCTGGTCACAGTGTCTCTGGCTAGGCAGATGGACATGGTCACGGTGTCTCTGGCTAGGCAGATGGACCTGGTCACGGTGTCTCTGAATAGGCAGATGGACATGGTCACGGTGTCTCTGGCTAGGCAGATGGACATGGTCACGGTGTCTCTGGCTAGGCAGATGGACATGGTCACGGTGTCTCTGGCTAGGCAGATGGACATGGTCACGGTGTCTCTCTGGCTAGGCTCACGGTGTCTCTGGCTAGGCAGATGGACCTGGTCACGGTGTCTCTGGCTAGGCAGATGGACATGGTCACGGTGTCTCTGGCTAGGCAGATGGACCTGGTCACGGTGTCTCTGGCTAGGCAGATGGACATGGTCACGGTGTCTCTGGCTAGGCAGATGGACCTGGTCACGGTGTCTCTGGCTAGGCAGATGGACATGGTCACGGTGTCTCTCTGGCTCACGGTGTCTCTGGCTAGGCAGATGGACATGGTCACGGTGTCTCTGGCTAGGCAGATGGACATGGTCACGGTGTCTCTGGCTAGGCAGATGGACCTGGTCACGGTGTCTCTGGCTAGGCAGATGGACCTGGTCACAGTGTCTCTGGCTAGGCAGATGGACATGGTCACGGTGTCTCTGGCTAGGCAGATGGACATGGTCACGGTGTCTCTCTGGCTAGGCAGATGGACATGGTCACGGTGTCTCTGGCTAGGCAGATGGACCTGGTCACGGTGTCTCTCTGGCTAGGCAGATGGACATGGTCACGGTGTCTCTGGCTAGGCAGATGGACATGGTCACGGTGTCTCTGGCTAGGCAGATGGACCTGGTCACGGTGTCTCTGGCTAGGCAGATGGACCTGGTCACGGTGTCTCTGGCTAGGCAGATGGACATGGTCACGGTGTCTCTGGCTAGGCAGATGGACCTGGTCACGGTGTCTCTGAATAGGCAGATGGACATGGTCACGGTGTCTCTGGCTAGGCAGATGGACATGGTCACGGTGTCTCTGGCTAGGCAGATGGACATGGTCACGGTGTCTCTGGCTAGGCAGATGGACATGGTCACGGTGTCTCTCTGGCTAGGCTCACGGTGTCTCTGGCTAGGCAGATGGACCTGGTCACGGTGTCTCTGGCTAGGCAGATGGACCTGGTCACGGTGTCTCTCTGGCTAGGCAGATGGACCTGGTCACGGTGTCTCTGGCTAGGCAGATGGACCTGGTCACGGTGTCTCTGGCTAGGCAGATGGACCTGGTCACGGTGTCTCTCTGGCTAGGCAGATGGACATGGTCACGGTGTCTCTGGCTAGGCAGATGGACATGGTCACGGTGTCTCTGGCTAGGCAGATGGACCTGGTCACGGTGTCTCTGGCTAGGCAGATGGACCTGGTCACGGTGTCTCTGGCTAGGCAGATGGACATGGTCACGGTGTCTCTGGCTAGGCAGATGGACCTGGTCACGGTGTCTCTGAATAGGCAGATGGACATGGTCACGGTGTCTCTGGCTAGGCAGATGGACATGGTCACGGTGTCTCTGGCTAGGCAGATGGACATGGTCACGGTGTCTCTGGCTAGGCAGATGGACATGGTCACGGTGTCTCTCTGGCTAGGCTCACGGTGTCTCTGGCTAGGCAGATGGACCTGGTCACGGTGTCTCTGGCTAGGCAGATGGACCTGGTCACGGTGTCTCTGGCTAGGCAGATGGACATGGTCACGGTGTCTCTGGCTAGGCAGATGGACCTGGTCACGGTGTCTCTGGCTAGGCAGATGGACATGGTCACGGTGTCTCTGGCTAGGCAGATGGACCTGGTCACGGTGTCTCTGGCTAGGCAGATGGACATGGTCACGGTGTCTCTCTGGCTCACGGTGTCTCTGGCTAGGCAGATGGACATGGTCACGGTGTCTCTGGCTAGGCAGATGGACATGGTCACGGTGTCTCTGGCTAGGCAGATGGACCTGGTCACGGTGTCTCTGGCTAGGCAGATGGACCTGGTCACAGTGTCTCTGGCTAGGCAGATGGACATGGTCACGGTGTCTCTGGCTAGGCAGATGGACATGGTCACGGTGTCTCTCTGGCTAGGCAGATGGACATGGTCACGGTGTCTCTGGCTAGGCAGATGGACCTGGTCACGGTGTCTCTCTGGCTAGGCAGATGGACATGGTCACGGTGTCTCTGGCTAGGCAGATGGACCTGGTCACGGTGTCTCTGGCTAGGCAGATGGACCTGGTCACGGTGTCTCTGGCTAGGCAGATGGACCTGGTCACGGTGTCTCTGGCTAGGCAGATGGACATGGTCACGGTGTCTCTGGCTAGGCAGATGGACCTGGTCACGGTGTCTCTGAATAGGCAGATGGACATGGTCACGGTGTCTCTGGCTAGGCAGATGGACATGGTCACGGTGTCTCTGGCTAGGCAGATGGACATGGTCACGGTGTCTCTCTGGCTAGGCTCACGGTGTCTCTGGCTAGGCAGATGGACATGGTCACGGTGTCTCTGGCTAGGCAGATGGACATGGTCACGGTGTCTCTGGCTAGGCAGATGGACATGGTCACGGTGTCTCTGGCTAGGCAGATGGACCTGGTCACGGTGTCTCTGGCTAGGCAGATGGACATGGTCACGGTGTCTCTGGCTAGGCAGATGGACCTGGTCACGGTGTCTCTGGCTAGGCAGATGGACATGGTCACGGTGTCTCTCTGGCTCACGGTGTCTCTGGCTAGGCAGATGGACATGGTCACGGTGTCTCTGGCTAGGCAGATGGACATGGTCACGGTGTCTCTGGCTAGGCAGATGGACCTGGTCACGGTGTCTCTGGCTAGGCAGATGGACCTGGTCACAGTGTCTCTGGCTAGGCAGATGGACATGGTCACGGTGTCTCTGGCTAGGCAGATGGACATGGTCACGGTGTCTCTGGCTAGGCAGATGGACCTGGTCACGGTGTCTCTGGCTAGGCAGATGGACATGGTCACGGTGTCTCTCTGGCTCACGGTGTCTCTGGCTAGGCAGATGGACATGGTCACGGTGTCTCTGGCTAGGCAGATGGACCTGGTCACGGTGTCTCTCTGGCTAGGCAGATGGACATGGTCACGGTGTCTCTGGCTAGGCAGATGGACCTGGTCACGGTGTCTCTCTGGCTAGGCAGATGGACATGGTCACGGTGTCTCTCTGGCTAGGCAGATGGACATGGTCACGGTGTCTCTGGCTAGGCAGATGGACCTGGTCACGGTGTCTCTGGCTAGGCAGATGGACCTGGTCACGGTGTCTCTGGCTAGGCAGATGAATGGATCTGGTTTATTATGAATGTTATTTATTTTAGGTTTATTCTGTATGAAGGTGAAGAATTCCCTCATGGCCGTGACCAGTACTACATTATATATAATAATAATAATAATAATATGCCATTTAGCAGACGCTTTTATCCAAAGCGATTTACAGTCATGCGTGCATACATTTTTGTGTATGGGTGGTCCCGGGGATCGAACCCACTACCCTGGCGTTACAAGCGCCGTGCTCTACCAGCTGAGCTACAGAGAACCACCCTATTATACTACATTATATACATTATACTACATTATATACATTATACTACATTATATACATTGTACTACATTATAATACATTGTACTACATTATAATACATGATATACATTGTACTACATTATATACATTATACTACATTATATACATTGTACTACATTATATAGGGCAGGGATCATCAACTAGATTCAGCCCGGGCCTGTTTTTCTTGAGCAGATGGTCAGGGGGCCGGAACATAATTATAAATCATTTGTAGACTGCAAATGAACTGCAAGAAGGCCAAAAAGATACAGTAATTTACTAAAACAATCATTTCAAACCTGCTTTACGTTGGGATACAATCCTGTGTGTCTTTTATTAAGCGTGCCGCAGATTTCCTGGTGTTTTTAAAATTGGATTTTAACATTGACATTCCAAAATAAATAAATAAAAATACGGCCAATGAGACGCCAGACCAGGGTATAGGGTGGCCAATCAGATGTACCGAACTAATTGAAATGGCACTTGACAGAGCTGTTGTCGTCTCTGGTCTGTCCTGTAGAGAGGAGGAAGAGTCTGTTGTCTCTGGTATTTCCTGTAGGGAGGAGGAAGAGTCTGTTGTCTCTGGTCTGTCCTGTAGAGAGGAGGAAGAGTCTGTTGTCTCTGGTCTGTCCTGTAGAGAGGAGGAAGAGTCTAATGTTGTCTCTGGTCTGTCCTGTAGAGAGGAGGAAGAGTCTAATGTTGTCTCTGGTCTATCCTGTAGAGAGGAGGAAGAGTCTAATGTTGTCTCTGGTCTGTCCTGTAGAGAGGAGGAAGAGTCTAATGTTGTCTCTGGTCTGTCCTGTAGAGAGGAGGAAGAGTCTAATGTTGTCTCTGTCCTGTAGAGAGGAGGAAGAGTCTAATGTTGTCTCTGGTCTGTCCTGTAGGGAGGAGGAAGAGTCTGTTGTCTCTGGTCTGTCCTGTAGAGAGGAGGAAGAGTCTAATGTTGTCTCTGGTCTGTCCTGTAGGGAGGAGGAAGAGTCTAATGTTGTCTCTGGTCTGTCCTGTAGAGAGGAGGAAGAGTCTAATGTTGTCTCTGTCCTGTAGAGAGGAGGAAGAGTCTAATGTTGTCTCTGGTCTGTCCTGTAGGGAGGAGGAAGAGTCTGTTGTCTCTGGTCTGTCCTGTAGAGAGGAGGAAGAGTCTGTTGTCTCTGGTCTGTCCTGTAGAGAGGAGGAAGAGTCTAATGTTGTCTCTGTCCTGTAGAGAGGAGGAAGAGTCTAATGTTGTCTCTGGTCTGTCCTGTAGGGAGGAGGAAGAGTCTGTTGTCTCTGGTATTTCCTGTAGAGAGGAGGAAGAGTCTAATGTTGTCTCTGGTCTGTCCTGTAGAGAGGAGGAAGAGTCTGTTGTCTCTGGTCTGTCCTGTAGAGAGGAGGAAGAGTCTGTTGTCTCTGGTATTTCCTGTAGGGAGGAGGAAGAGTCTGTTGTCTCTGGTCTGTCCTGTAGAGAGGAGGAAGAGTCTAATGTTGTCTCTGTCCTGTGGAACAGAGGTGGAGGAGGGAGAGTCTGAAGAGGAGGAGGAAGAGGATGACGAAGAGGTCGTTGCAGAGGAAGATGATGACAGTGGAGAGAGTGGAGAGGTAAGAACACAGATGTCATGTTGAATACACGTATGTTACATGTTTAGCACAATAAAAAGCTTATTACTAACTGAATAGACCCCTTGACTTTTTCCACATTTTGTTACGTTACAGCCTTATTCTAAAATGGATTAAGTAAAATAAAAATTCCTCAATCTACGCACAATACCCCATAATGACGAAAACAGGTTTTTTGCAAATGTATTACAAATATTAGACAAAATCAAATACCTTACTTACATGAGTATTCAGACCCTTGAAATTGAGCTCAGGTGCATCCTGTTTCCATTGATCTTCCTTGAGATGTTTCTACAACTTGATTGGAGTCCACCTGTGGTAAATTCAATTGATTGGACATGATTTGGAAAGGCACACACCTGTCTATATAAGGTCCCACAGTTGACAGTGCATGTCAGAGCAAAAAACAAGCCACGAAGGAATTGTCCATAGAGCTCCGAGACAGGATTGTGTCGAAGCACAGATCTGGAGAAGGGTACCAAAACATGTCTGCAGCATTGAAGGTCCCCAAGAACACTGTGGCCTCCATCATTCTTAAATGGAAGAAGTTTGGAACCACCAAGACTCTTCCTAGAGCTGGCCGCCCGGCCAAACTGAGCAATCGGGGGAGAAGGGCCTTGGTCAGGGAGGTGACCAATAACCCGATGGTCACTCTGACAGAGCTCCAGAGTTCCTCTGTGGAGATGGGAGAACCTTCCAGAAGGACAACCATCTCTGCAGCACTCCACCAATCAGGCCTTTATGATAGAGTGGACAGACGGAAGCCACTCCTCAGTAAAAGGCACATGACAGCCCGCTTGGAGTTTGAATGGGAGAAACTCCCCAAATACAGGTGTGCCAAGCTTGTAGCGTCATACCCAAGAAGACTTGAGGCTGTAATTGCTGCCAAAGGTGCTTCAACAAAGGTACTGAGTAAAGGGTCTGAATACTTATGTAAATGTGATATATTACATTTACATAAGTATTCAGACCCTCTACTCAGTACCTTTGTTGATAGATATAGATATATAAATAAAAACATTTAAACCGTTTTTTGCTTTGTCATTATGGGGTATTGACTTAAATGTAAATGTATTGTGTGTAGATTGAGGGAAAAAATACAATTTAATCAGTTTTAGAATAAGGCTGTAATGTAACAAAATGCGGAAAAAGTCAAGGGGTCTGAATACTTTCCGAATGGACCATCTGCTTCCACTTTTTTTTAATAGGTGAACACTAACTTATTACACGTTTTCTTACCAATGTCCTAATTGAAACAATAACAGTATTGATTGACTGATTTGTTACAGTGATAATAGGTAATATAGGCTGTTGATGTCTTGAATCCGAGAATATGAGAATGATGCCACCCATTGTTCAGAGAGTCGGAACATGCGTTACGATTAGGGGTGTAACGATTCGTTTTAACGATTCGATTTGTATCACGATTCGTGGTTGTCGATACAATTCAAGGACGATATTGGTTCATTTAGAACGATCCGAAACGATTCAGTGACTTGAAATCGATTCAGTAACCTTTTAGCCAAAAATTCAACCAGTGTGACTGAAATAAATACCTGGATACTGGACAGTGCAGGTGAAGTTTCCTAGATTCCTGTTTCTTGTAAGGACCGCAATGGTGGCTTGATAATTTCTCGCTCGTCGGCTTCTCCTCTGTCGTCCGCCATGCTATGTTTTGTTGTCTTGGCGCCTTTGCGCTGCTGCTGGCGCGATGACGTCACGGATAGGCAGACTGAATCGAGTAATGTTTAAAGCCTTTATCATTAAAAGTGCTAAGAAAAAACATCCATATAAAGTCTGACGTGCTTAAATCCAATGGGTTATTTCCTAGTATCGATACAATCGATTTATTACATTTTAAAACGATGTTAGATCGATATATGTTGTCCAAAAGGCCAACTCGCCGAGCACAGATCGATGTAGTTGGATCATAGGAATATAAATCGATACATCGATGTAGTAGATGGATCGTTACACCCCTAGTTACGATGCATTAACGTGACACTACAACGTTCTTTGGCAGCCATGTTGGCGCCTCATCAGCATTACATGGGGAATATTTTTAAACCAGGGGTGTCCAAAGATATGGCCCAAATCGAAACTGCGTAGAAATAATGGACCTACATTCGTACAGTTACTTGACTGTGTCCAGCTCTTCTAATAATTACGGTAATGAAGAGGGCGAGCGACTATAACCCTGAGACAAAATGAGTTTGACACCCCTGATTTTAAACAATGCTATATAACTGAATGTATGGGGCGGCAGGTAGCTTAGTGGTTAAGAGCGTTGTGCCAGTAACCGAAAGGTCTAAATGACTAAAATGTATAGAATTAGAGAACTCTTCAGAATAGGGCTAGGTGGTATACCGTATTTTAGTAAGGACCGGTTTTGGCTTTTTACTTTACCATCTATAACGGTATTTACTTCTACACTGAACAAAAATATTAAACGCAACATGTACAGTCTTGGTCACATGTTTCATGGGATGAAATAAAAGATCCCAGAAATGTTCCATTTTTTTTTTTGCAATTTTAAAAAAATATATAGAGTAAAAAGTCAAGGAAAATGCTTTAGTAGCTGTTTTTCAAAGTATTTCAGCCATTTTGTTTCATAGCTGCTAATCGCACAAATAAATCCAAATCTATAACCCACCTTGCGCAGCGACACTGCCTGGCTAGGGGGCTTTGTGCTGATTGATTCATTTTTGGAGGCGCGGCCATAAAAGTTGGTTTAATTCACTGAAGTCTACAAAGTGTGGCTTTGTCCTCGTGTTTCTTGGCTATTTACATTGTTTCGTTCACAAGGTCGTTTTTTTTTTTTTTTTTTTACGTTTTTTTTTTTTGTCTGCTGCTTCAACTGATAGTGAAGAGATGCCGTCTACTACTAGTCAGATCCCAAAATCTCACAACACGTGACCCGACTCGAGTGGGCCCGTTACCACGGTAACCCCCCCCCCCCCCCCTTTAGTGGCAGCTGAACATTTAGTCTCTTCTGTTATTTTGGTTAAAAGGAACAAAATTATGAATTTGAGCAATATATTATTACTTTTTACTAATATATGTTTTGTTTTTAGGAACGTTTAGCATGGTCACCAGTTTTTTTTATTTTGTGTTTTATAATTATGGCGATGAAATGTGTCGTCTGATAAATCAGAGTAGCTGGTCGATTTTTGCAATCTACCTGCCACAGTGGCTGGTGGACCAAAAAGTTACTTTGTCACTCCAAGCCCTGTCCCCTGTCACTGAAGGAGAGTCACAAGCACTTTCTTGCTGTTCTCTCTGACTGGTCAGATAGATGTTGGTGACATGCTGCTTTCCACAATAGTTATATAATTACACTTAGTTTGAATCTTACTATCTGCTAGTTAGTCTTTCCTTAGCAAGTTGTGGCTAAAATAAATAGTGTTAGCCGCTAATCCCTAGTTAGTCTTTCCTTAGCAAGTTGTGGCTAAAATAAATGGTGTTAGCCGCTAATCGCTAGTTAGCTGGCTAGCTAAATGTACCAAGAGTCAGAGCAAACCTAGCTAGCTAGCTAATACAGCCTGGTGCTGTTGTAGGCTTAGATAAGCATGTTTGTGCAGCTGTATCTTTTTAAATCAGAGGAATTGGAGAAGCATGAATATGTTAACTAGCTAGCTACATGAGGTTAGAAAACATGGAATGTAACATCTAATTAGGGTCACCTGGAAACACTGACCAACACTTTTTTTTTTGTTCTTACCCTGTCAATAATTCCTTCCTGGCTTATTCATTTGTTGTCAAACAACAACGTATTCAATGTTCTGCCCACTATATTCCAACGGTAGAATTTGAATAATCATACTATTTCCATGATTCCAACAGTTCACCAATTAACTTGTCCTAGATTGTTTTTCCCATATGATGTGGCACAGTGTGGACATGATGATAAAAGTCCAGGACATGTGTAAAAATGCTGGGGGAAAGATTTTGATTGAACAGTATAAAACATTCAGAAAGACCCATTTTGAAATGACTTATAATTGATTAGTTAGTGTTGCCACCCTAGGGTCATGAACTACCCATAAAGCGTATTCATACTGAACAAAAATATAAATGCAAAAATTCAACCATTTTACTGAGTTGGGTGGATTATCGTGGCAAAGGAGAAATGCTCACTAACAGAGATGTAAACAAATTTGTGCACAGAATTTGAGAGAAACTTTTTTTGTGCGAATGGACAATTTCTGGGATATTTTATTTCGGGCTCGTGAAACATGGGACAAACACTTTACATGTTGCGTTTTTATATTTTTGTTCAGTGTAGAAGCAAATACCGTTATAGATGGTAAAGTAAAAAGCCAAAACCGGTCCTTACTAAAATACGGTATACCACCTAGCCCTATTTTGAAGAGTTTTCTAATTCTATACATTTACATTTTTAGTCATTTAGCAGACGCTCTTATCCAGAGCGACTTACACCAGCAATTAGGGTTAAGTGCCTTGCTCAAGGGCACATCGACAGATTTTTCACCTAGTCGGCTCTTTACATGTTGCGTTTTATATTTTTGTGCACAGACGGGAACTTTTATTATTCAAAAACATGTAGATAATAGGCAGAATCACACCCAAAGCTGATTTGTGAAGGCGCTGGAGGCAAAACTGTAGAAACAAGAACACGTCCCTACACACTTCAAAAACATAAAATGGCATCATACCTTCAAAAATGTGAAAAATATTGTAATATGACATTTTGGCCATATCGCCCAGTCCTAATTCAAAAAGTTGGGCCAACTCTCTAATTGCAGGCGCCTAGTTATTGTTTCTGATGTGAACGCCACAAAGCGGGATCAACAAGTTAGCCCGCTAACCCTACGCTGCCGACGTGTGCTCGTTGTACTAACTGTTTCTCTCTCTAGGATGGGGAGGTGAACGGAGATGTCGATGATGACGAGGATGAAGATGAAGAAGAAGAAGAAGATGATGGTTAGTAGCGTTATACACAATCTCAAGTGTAGTCTGGTCGCACTGGTTTCCAAACTTCCATAAAATGTTTAATTTGGCTTTGTACATGCATACACGAAGGCTTTGATCCCAAATGGTACCCTATATAGTGTCCTGTGGGCCCTGGTTAAAGTAGTGCACTACATGGCACCCTAGTCCCTATATAGTGTCCTATGGGCCCTGGTTAAAGCAGTGCACTACATGGCACCCTAGTCCCTATAGTGTCCTGTGGGCCCTGGTTAAAGTAGTGCACTACATGGCACCCTAGTCCCTATAGTGTCCTATGGGCCCTGGTTAAAGTAGTGCACTACATGGCACCCTAGTCCCTATAGTGTCCTATGGGCCCTGGTTAAAGTAGTGCACTACATGGCACCCTAGTCCCTATAGTGTCCTGTGGGCCCTGGTTAAAGTAGTGCACTACATGGCACCCTAGTCCCTATAGTGTCCTATGGGCCCTGGTTAAAGTAGTGCACTACATGGCACCCTAGTCCCTATAGTGTCCTATGGGCCCTGGTTAAAGTAGTGCACTACATGGCACCCTAGTCCCTATAGTGTCCTGTGGGCCCTGGTTAAAGTAGTGCACTACATGGCACCCTAGTCCCTATAGTGTCCTATGGGCCCTGGTTAAAGTAGTGCACTACATGGCACCCTAGTCCCTATAGTGTCCTATGGGCCCTGGTTAAAGTAGTGCACTACATGGCACCCTAGTCCCTATAGTGTCCTATGGGCCCTGGTTAAAGTAGTGCACTACATGGCACCCTAGTCCCTATAGTGTCCTATGGGCCCTGGTTAAAGTAGTGCACTGCATGGCACCCTAGTCCCTATGGTGTCCTGTGGGCCCTGGTTAAAGTAGTGCACTACATGGCACCCTAGTCCCTATAGTGTCCTATGGGCCCTGGTTAAAGTAGTGCACTACATGGCACCCTAGTCCCTATATAGTGTCCTGTGGGCCCTGGTTAAAGTAGTGCACTACATGGCACCCTAGTCCCTATATAGTGTCCTATGGGCCCTGGTTAAAGTAGTGCACTACATGGCACCCTAGTCCCTATATAGTGTCCTATGGGCCCTGGTTAAAGCAGTGCACTACATGGCACCCTAGTCCCTATAGTGTCCTATGGGCCCTGGTTAAAGTAGTGCACTACATGGCACCCTAGTCCCTATGGTGTCCTGTGGGCCCTGGTTAAAGTAGTGCACTACATGGCACCCTAGTCCCTATAGTGTCCTATGGGCCCTGGTTAAAGTAGTGCACTACATGGCACCCTAGTCCCTATGGTGTCCTGTGGGCCCTGGTTAAAGTAGTGCACTACATGGCACCCTAGTCCCTATAGTGTCCTGTGGGCCCTGGTTAAAGTAGTGCACTACATGGCACCCTAGTCCCTATATAGTGTCCTATGGGCCCTGGTTAAAGTAGTGCACTACATGGCACCCTAGTCCCTATAGTGTCCTGTGGGCCCTGGTTAAAGTAGTGCACTACATGGCACCCTAGTCCCTATATAGTGTCCTGTGGGCCCTGGTTAAAGCAGTGCACTACATGGCACCCTAGTCCCTATATAGTGTCCTGTGGGCCCTGGTTAAAGTAGTGCACTACATGGCACCCTAGTCCCTATAGTGTCCTATGGGCCCTGGTTAAAGTAGTGCACTACATGGCACCCTAGTCCCTATGGTGTCCTGTGGGCCCTGGTTAAAGTAGTGCACTACATGGCACCCTAGTCCCTATAGTGTCCTGTGGGCCCTGGTTAAAGTAGTGCACTACATGGCACCCTAGTCCCTATATAGTGTCCTATGGGCCCTGGTTAAAGCAGTGCACTACATGGCACCCTAGTCCCTATATGGTGTCCTATGGGCCCTGGTTAAAGTAGTGCACTACATGGCACCCTAGTCCCTATAGTGTCCTATGGGCCCTGGTTAAAGTAGTGCACTACATGGCACCCTAGTCCCTATAGTGTCCTATGGGCCCTGGTTAAAGTAGTGCACTACATGGCACCCTAGTCCCTATAGTGTCCTGTGGGCCCTGGTTAAAGTAGTGCACTACATGGCACCCTAGTCCCTATAGTGTCCTGTGGGCCCTGGTTAAAGTAGTGCACTACATGGCACCCTAGTCCCTATATAGTGTCCTATGGGCCCTGGTTAAAGTAGTGCACTACATGGCACCCTAGTCCTTATATAGTGTCCTATGGGCCCTGGTTAAAGCAGTGCACTACATGGCACCCTAGTCCCTATAGTGTCCTGTGGGCCCTGGTTAAAGCAGTGCACTACATGGCACCCTAGTCCCTATAGTGTCCTATGGGCCCTGGTTAAAGTAGTGCACTACATGGCACCCTAGTCCCTATGGTGTCCTGTGGGCCCTGGTTAAAGTAGTGCACTACATGGCACCCTAGTCCCTATAGTGTCCTATGGGCCCTGGTTAAAGTAGTGCACTACATGGCACCCTAGTCCCTATAGTGTCCTGTGGGCCCTGGTTAAAGTAGTGCACTACATGGCACCCTAGTCCCTATAGTGTCCTATGGGCCCTGGTTAAAGTAGTGCACTACATGGCACCCTAGTCCCTATAGTGTCCTGTGGGCCCTGGTTAAAGTAGTGCACTACATGGCACCCTAGTCCCTATATAGTGTCCTGTGGGCCCTGGTTAAAGCAGTGCACTACATGGCACCCTAGTCCCTATATAGTGTCCTGTGGGCCCTGGTTAAAGCAGTGCACTACATGGCACCCTAGTCCCTATATAGTGTCCTGTGGGCCCTGGTTAAAGTAGTGCACTACATGGCACCCTAGTCCCTATATAGTGTCCTATGGGCCCTGGTTAAAGTAGTGCACTACATGGCACCCTAGTCCCTATATAGTGTCCTATGGGCCCTGGTTAAAGCAGTGCACTACATGGCACCCTAGTCCCTATATAGTGTCCTATGGGCCCTGGTTAAAGTAGTGCACTACATGGCACCCTAGTCCCTATATAGTGTCCTATGGGCCCTGGTTAAAGTAGTGCACTACATGGCACCCTAGTCCCTATAGTGTCCTATGGGCCCTGGTTAAAGTAGTGCACTACATGGCACCCTAGTCCCTATAGTGTCCTGTGGGCCCTGGTTAAAGTAGTGCACTACATGGCACCCTAGTCCCTATAGTGTCCTATGGGCCCTGGTTAAAGTACTGCACTACATGGCACCCTAGTCCCTATATAGTGTCCTATGGGCCCTGGTTAAAGTAGTGCACTACATGGCACCCTAGTCCCTATGGTGTCCTGTGGGCCCTGGTTAAAGTAGTGCACTACATGGCACCCTAGTCCCTATATAGTGTCCTCTGGGCCCTGGTTAAAGTAGTGCACTACATGGCACCCTAGTCCCTATATAGTGTCCTATGGGCCCTGGTTAAAGTAGTGCACTACATGGCACCCTAGTCCCTATATAGTGTCCTATGGGCCCTGGTTAAAGTAGTACACTACATGGCACCCTAGTCCCTATATAGTGTCCTGTGGGCCCTGGTTAAAGTAGTGCACTACATGGCACCCTAGTCCCTATAGTGTCCTATGGGCCCTGGTTAAAGTAGTGCACTACATGGCACCCTAGTCCCTATATCGTGTCCTGTGGGCCCTGGTTAAAGTAGTGCACTACATGGCACCCTAGTCCCTATATGGTGTCCTATGGACCCTGGTTAAAGTAGTGCACTACATGGCACCCTAGTCCCTATATCGTGTCCTGTGGGCCCTGGTTAAAGTAGTGCACTACATGGCACCCTAGTCCCTATATGGTGTCCTATGGGCCCTGGTTAAAGTAGTGCACTACATGGCACCCTAGTCCCTATATCTTGTCCTGTGGGCCCTGGTTAAAGTAGTGCCGTACACGTTATTCTTTTTGGTCCATATCTAAATGTTCTCTCTTTCTGTAGAAGAGGAAGACTCTCCAGCGAAAGGAGAGAAGAGGAAGAGGGATCCTGAGGATGAAGATGAAGAGGAAGATGATTGAGTGTCCTCCCCTGACCCCCACACCCCTCAATATCTCAGATACCCCCTGACCCTTCCACCCCTCAATATCTCAGATACCCCCTGACCCTTCCCACCCCTCAATATCTCAGATACCCCCTGACCCTTCCACCCCTCAATATCTCAGATACCCCCTGACCCTTCCACCCCTCAATATCTCAGATACCCCCTGACCCTTCCACCCCTCAATATCTCAGATACCTCCTGACCCTTCCACCCCTCAATATCTCAGATACCCCCTGACCCTTCCACCCCTCAATATCTCTGATACCCCCTGACCCTTCCACCCCTCAATATCTCAGATACCCCCTGACCCTTCCACCCCTCAATATCTCAGATACCCCCTGACCCTTCCACCCCTCAATATCTCAGATACCCCCTGACCCTTCCACCCCTCAATATCTCAGATACCCCCTGACCCTTCCACCCCTCAATATCTCAGATACCCCCTGACCCTTCCACCCCTCAATATCTCAGATACCCCCTGACCCTTCCACCCCTCAATATCTCAGATATCTCTTGACCCTCCCACCCCTCAATATCTCAGATACCTCCTGACCCTTCCACCCCTCAATATCTCTGATACCTCCTGACCCTTCCACCCCTCAATATCTCAGATACCCCCTGACCCTTCCACCCCTCAATATCTCAGATACCCCTCTTTGGCCTTTAGTTGCCCCCCTATTGCCACTATTGCCCATCTCCTCTCCCCATGTGTCCCAAATGTCAACCATATTCCCTATATAGTGCGCTACTTTTGACCAGGGTCCATAGCCTTGAAAAGCCCAATGGGTCCTGGTCAAAAGTAGTGCACTATGTAGGGAATAGGGTCTAATTTGGGAGTGAACCCTACACACACCCCTTTGCAAGGACTTGAGTTGCCCTGTGTCGTGGTCATTTGGGGGGGGGGGGGTTGGAATCCTGAAACAACCGAGTCGTTCGTCACTGCGCAACATTCCGTGACATCACCGGGTGGGAGGGGCTCTGTCTGACGTCGTCATGATGTCACCGCCGGCGTTCCAGATCAGGTGGGGGGTTCCGTGTTCCGTGATGACGTCATCAACTACTTCAGAGATTCTGTCTGGAAACAACATCATCATCATTGCCCAGACAACCAACGAACCACCCAACTTTCCCAACGAGGACAACTCCCCAACCGTGGATGCGTCCAAAAATGGTTCCCTGTTTAGTGTTCTACTAGGCCCGTTTCGAGCTCTGTTCAACGGTAGTGCACTATATAGGGAATGAGGTGCCGTTCTCTGGTCTAAAGTAGTGCACTATATAGGGAATGAGGTGCCGTGCGGGACATCGCTAGAGTTTGTTTTTGCCGCCAGAGCTTTTAAAATATTTTTTCAGAGGACTTTTTGTTTTGTATTTTGTCAGTGCCGTCTGTCTCCTCCTCCCTGTGTTTTGGGTTAGGATTGGACCGGAGGTAACATCACGCTGGGTTGCGTCCCAAATCACACCCTGTGCCCTATAGTGCACTACATAGGGAATAGGGTGCTATTTTGAGACACACTGTGTACACTGGCTGGTTGTGGCTGTTTTTTTTACTTTGTGTAAGCAAAAAAATTTAATAAAAAAAAGACAACGTACAAAAATTGACTTTTGTAAATAAAATCTTAACATTTTCCTCCTTGTTCTCCCTCTTGTATGTTTTTATATTTATGATTTATTCATTTATTTCTCTCTCCGTATATTTATATTATATCTAATGAAAAATGGCTCCATTCTAATGTGACCGTGTTGCCATGAACTAGACAAAGGGCTCCATCCTGCTTTAGCGGAGACAGAATTCATATGTCGGCTCAATCGGAAATGTTACGTATCGGCTAACCACATACAGGGGCTAACCACAACCAGGGGCTAACCACATACAGGGGCTAACCACAACCAGGGGCTAACCACATACAGGGGCTAACCACATACAGGGGCTAACCACATACAGGGGCTAACAACACATACAGGGGCTAACCACATACAGGGGCTAACCACATACAGGGGCTAACCACAACCAGGGGCTAACCACAACCAGGGGCTAACCACAACCAGGGGCTAACCACATACAGGGGCTAACCACAACCAGGGGCTAACCACATACAGGGGCTAACCACAACCAGGGGCTAACCACAACCAGGGGCTAACCACAACCAGGGGCTAACCACATACAGGGGCTAACCACATACAGGGGCTAACCACAACCAGGGGCTAACCACATACAGGGGCTAACCACATACAGGGGCTAACCACAACCAGGGGCTAACCACAACCAGGGGCTAACCACAACCAGGGGCTAACCACATACAGGGGCTAACCACATACAGGGGCTAACCACAACCAGGGGCTAACCACATACAGGGGCTAACCACATACAGGGGCTAACCACATACAGGGGCTAACCACATACAGGGGCTAACCACATACAGGGGCTAACCACAACCAGGGGCTAACCACAACCAGGGGCTAACCACATACAGGGGCTAACCACAACCAGGGGCTAACCACAACCAGGGGCTAACCACATACAGGGGCTAACCACATACAGGGGCTAACCACAACCAGGGGCTAACCACATACAGCGGCTAACCACAACCAGGGGCTAACCACATACAGGGGCTAACCACAACCAGGGGCTAACCACAACCAGGGGCTAACCACAACCAGGGGCTAACCACATACAGGGGCTAACCACAACCAGGGGCTAACCACATACAGCGGCTAACCACAACCAGGGGCTAACCACAACCAGGGGCTAACCACAACCAGGGGCTAACCACAACCAGGGGCTAACCACAACCAGGGGCTAACCACATACAGGCTAACCACATACAGGGGCTAACCACAACCAGGGGCTAACCACATACAGGCTAACCACATACAGGGGCTAACCACATACAGGGGCTAACCACATACAGGGGCTAACCACATACAGGGGCTTGCCAAAGTATTCGCCCCCTGTGGAATTTTTCCTACTTTGTTGCCTTACAACCTGGAATTGAAAAAAACATTTGATTTACTCAACATGCATAACACTTTGAAGATGCAAAATATTTTTTATTGTGAAACAAACAAGAAATAAGACAAAAAAACAGAACTTGAGCGTGCATAACTATTCACCCCCCCCCCCCCCCACCCAAAGTCAATACTTTGTAGAGCCACCTTTTGCAGCAATTACAGCTGCAAGTCTCTTGGGGTATGTCTCTATAAGCTTGGCACGTCTAGCCCCTGTATCTCAGTTGGTAGAACACGGCACTTGCAACGCCAGGGTTGTGGGTTCGTTTCCCACGGGGGGCCAGTATGAAAAATGTATGCACTCACTTAACTGTAAGTCGCTCTGGATAAGAGCATCTGCTAAATGACTAAAATGTAGCCACTGGGATTTTTGCCCATTCATTGAGGCAAAACTGCTCCAGCTCCTTCAAGCCAGATGGGTTCCGCTGGTGTACAGCAATCTTTAAGTCATACCACAGATTCTCAATTGGATTGAGGTCTGGCCTTTGACTAGGCCATTCCAAGGCATTTAAATGTTTCCCCTTAAACCACTCAAGTGTTGCTTTAGCAGTATGCTTAGGGTCATTGTCCTGCTGGAAGGTGAACCTCCGTCCCAGTCTCAAATCTCTGGAAGACTGAAACAGGTTTCCCTCAAGAATTTCCCTGTATTTAGCACCATCCATCATTCCTTCAATTCTGACCAGTTTCCCAGTCCCTGCCGATGGAAAAACATCCCCACAGCATGATGCTGCCACCACCATGTTTCTCTGTGGGGATGGTGTTCTCGGGGTGATGAGAGGTGTTGGGTTTGCGCCAGACATAGCGTTTTCCTTGATGGCCAAAAAGCTCACTTTTAGTCTCATCTGACCAGAGTACCTTCTTCCATATGTTTGGGTAGTCTCCCACATGCCTTTTGGCGAACACCAAACGTGTTTGCTTATTTTTTTTCTTTAAGCAATGGCTTTTTTCTGCCCACTCTTCCGTAAAGCCCAGCTCTGTGGAGTGTACGGCTTAAAGTGGTCCTATGAACAGATACTCCAATCTCCGCTGTGGCGCTTTGCATCTCCTTCAGGGTTATCTTTGGTCTCTTTGTTGCCTCTCTGATTAATGCCCTCCTTGCCTGGTCCGTGTGTTTTGGTGGGCGGCCGTCTCTTGGCTGGTTTGTTGTGGTGCCATATTCCTTCAATTTTTTTATAATGGTGCTCCGTGGGATATTCAACGTTTTTGATTTTTTTTAAATAACCCAACCCTGATCTGTACTTGTCCACAACTTTGTCCCTGACCTGTTTGGAGAGCTCCTTGGTCTTCATGGTGCCGCTTGCTTGGTGGTGCCCCTTGCTTAGGGGTGTTGCAGACTCTGGGGCCATTCAGAACAGGTTTGTATATATACAGTGAGGGAAAAAAGTATTTGATCCCCTGCTGATTTTGTACGTTATCCCACTGACAAAGAAATGATAAGTCTATAATTTTAATGGTAGAGGCGAAGGTCGAGAGCCGTGCGTCCTCCGAAACACGACCCCGCCTTGACACAAAGCTACATGCCGCCCCAGTGTTTTATCAGACCAGAGCTAGAGAAATACTGTTCTCTGACAAAGCTAGTAATAATAATAATAATAATATGCCATTTAGCAGACGCTTTTATCCAAAGCGACTTATAGTCATGTGCGCATAAATTTTTACGTATGGGTGAAACACTGTTTTATCTGACCGACCAACCAAGGCCGTTTGACTGTAGAATATTAAATAAATCAGTTAGTTGAATATTAATTAATCCGATTTAATATTAAATCAGGCAGAGGTCAGTAGTTGAGGTCATGGGACAAAGTGTATCTGATGTCTCTTCACCAACTTCTCTTTTATGGTCAACATCAACTTTTATTTCAATAAAAACATGGTCAAATAAACAGTTTATTGAGCTGTAGCATTACGAAAACTGATCTAGATCTTAAAGATATGACCAAATATGGGCTAATCTCAAATGTGTTGTTGCATTCCTTTGGATCAGTAACTTATGTTTGTGGGAGAGTAATATGATTGGCTAGTGAGAGCTCTGTTGGCATAACGTTTATAGAAAACGTTTACACCTTTTGGAAACAGAAGATGCCCTACAGGAATGACCGAGTCCATCCAAATCATCTTGGCTCCTGGACCCTGTCCGCGCATTTCAAGGCTGCGTTGAGACAACGACTTATCAGTGACACAAAGCCCTGCTCAGATCATCCCTACCATTGTGTCGCTGAGTTGTCGTAATGCTGCTGCACATGTACATTGTCCCAGGGGCGTTGGCAGTCAGAATGTAAGTAACCTAATGTATGTCCCTCTAACTGCCCTGAATGCCTCTGTCGATCCTACAGCCATTGTATGCAGCAATCATGTGCCTATGAACCAGAGTTATACTGATAGCACTGAGGAGGTGTGCCCTAGTAGGAAGTCCACTGTGTGCAGCTCACCTTGCACTAACATAAATAACCTAAGCATGTCTACCTCTGATAAGCCTCCCCAGAAAAGCAATACAAATAATCAAGAATCCCAGAAAAGTGCACAAAAAAAAATAGCCCACATTTAAACATATGTAGCCTAAGAAACAAGGTTCATGAAATCGATAACTTGCTAATAACATTCATATACTGACTTTGTGAAAACTCACTGTAGATAATACCTTTGATGATACAGTGGTAGAAATACATTGTTTCAAGATCTTCAGAAGAGACAGGAATGCCAATAGTGGAGGTGTTGCCGTTTATGTTCATTTTATGTTGCCGTTTATGAGTCGTATTCATGTAAAGCTGAGAGAGGATCTCATGTTGAATGCTGTTGAAGTAATATGGCTACAGGTTCATCTGCCTCACCTAAAGCCCATTCTGGTGGGAAGCTGCTATAGACCACCAAGTGCTAACAGTCAGTATCTGGATAATATGTGTTAAATGCTTGATAATATATGTGATATCAATAGAGAGGTATACTTTCTGGGTGATTTTAAATATTGACTGGCTGTCATCAGGCTGCCCACTCAAGAGAAAGCTTCAAACTGTAACCAGTGTGTCACGCCCTGGCTCTGGGGACTCTAGTATGTTGAGCCAGGGTGTGAGTGTTCATTTGTTTATGTTCTTATTTGGTTTGTGTTCAACCGTAGACATCACGTTATCGTCTGTTGTTTTGATCGTGTGATCATTCGCTAAATAAATATGTTCACCTTCAACGCTGCGCATTGGTCCTCCTCCTTAGACGATATTGACAGAAGAAACCACCAGAACTGGACCAAGCAGCCTAGTGAGGAGCAGAGTGGGTGGACTTGGCAACAGTGGAGGAAGAGCTTCGACTGGGTCAAGCCGAATGAGGAGCTGAATGGCGGAGATTGGAAGCAGAAGAGCGAGAGTTGGGCGAGAATTATCGAGGCCTGGCCCACGGGGAAGAGAGATTCCCAGAAATTTTTTAGGGGGGGGCTCACGACGTCGGACCAGCAGGAGGCCGCGATAGAGCGGCCCAGCGGGTTGCCAGAGGAGGCCGCCAGGTTACGGGGGCCACTGGTCGAAGAGGGGATGGAGGATGTAGAGGCACGGCGAGAGGTACTGGCGTGTGTTGCCAGTCCGGTCCGGCCTGTTCCTGATCCCCACGTAGGGCCAGTGGTGTGTGTTCCCAGTACGGTCCGGCCTGTTCCTGCCACTCGCACCAAGTCTACGGTGCGCATCGCCAGCTCGGCCCGGCCCATTCCTGCTCCCCGCACCAAGTCAGTGGTGCGTTTCGTCAGCCCTGTCCGGCCTGTTCCTGCTCTCCGCACCAAGTCTGTGGTGCGCGTCGCCAGCCCAGTCCGGCCCATTCCTGCTCCCCGCACCAAGTCTGTGGTGCGTTTCGTCAGCCCTGTCCGGCCCGTTCCTGCTCTCCGCACCAAGTCTGTGGTGCGCGTCGCCAGCCCAGTCCGGCCCATTCCTGCTCCCCGCACCAAGTCAGTGGTGCGCTTCGTCAGCCCGGTCCGGCCCGCTCCTGCTCCCCGCACCAAGTCAGTGGTGCGTTTCGTCAGCCCGGCTCGGCCCGCTCCTGCTCCCCACACCAAGCCAGTGGTGTGCGTCGTCAGTCCGGCACGGCCCGTGCCTGTTCCACCGGTGGCGGGTCCGGCACCGGTCAGGTGCTGCGTCACGCCGGAGCTAGAGCAATCCGCTCCACCTGTGTTCAGTTCAGCTCTGGTCAGCAGGGCCAGACCGGACCAGGGGTACTTTGGGGGGTTAGAGAAGGAGTGGGGGTCATGTCCGGAGCCGGATCCGCCGCCGAGGCGGAGTGCCCACCCGGTCCCTCCCCTGTTGTATTTGGTTGGCGCGGTCGGAGTCCGCGCCTTTAGGGGGGGGTACTGTCACGCCCTGGCTCTGGGGACTCTAGTATGTTGAGCCAGGGTGTGAGTGTTCATTTGTTTATGTTCTTATTTGGTTTGTGTTCAACCGTAGACATCACGTTATCGTCTGTTGTTTTGATCGTGTGATCATTCGCTAAATAAATATGTTCACCTTCAACGCTGCGCATTGGTCCTCCTCCTTAGACGATATTGACACAGTGCCTGCAACCTGGTTCAGGTTATCTGTCAACCTACCAGGGTATTTACAAACAGCACAGGAACGAAATCATCCACATGTATTGATCTTTACTGATGCTGCAGAAATCTGCTCTAAAGCAGTATCCAGATCTATCAGATGTAGAGATCGCAATATAGTAGCCATATCTAGGAAAACCAAAGTTCCAAAGGCTGGGCCTAATATAGTGTATAAGAGGTCATACAATAAGTTTTGTAATGATTCCTATGTTGAAGATGTAGAGAATATGTGTTGGTCTGTTGTGTGTAAAAATATAGCCTAATACAGTGTGTAATGAGGTCTGTGGTGTGTAATGAGGAGCAACCAGACGCTGCACTTGACAATATTTATGACATTGCTCATTCCAATTACTAATAAGCTTGCGACCATTAAGACAATGACTGTAAAAATTGTTACATCCTTGTGGATTGATGAGGAATTGAAAAAGTGTATGGTTGAGAGGGATGAGGCAAAAGGAATGGCAAATAAGTCTGGCTGCACTGCCGATTGGCAAACGTACTGTAAATTGAGAAATCTTGACTAAACTTAACAAAAATAAGAAAAACAAACAAAGATAAATTATATAAAGAATGATAACTTAAGTGACATTTTGGGCAAGAGGGCAAACTCAGCTCCATCATTCAACGCATCAGACGGCTCTTTCATCACAAAACCCACTGATATTTCCAACTACTTCAATTATTTTTCCATTGGCAAGATTAGCTAATTTAGGCATAAACCTACACATACATGCATAACTGACCAAATTCTGAAAGACAAGCATTGTCATTTTGAATTCCGTAAAGTGAGTGTGGAAGAGGTGAAACAATTATTGTTGTCTATCAACGATGACAAGCCACCGGTGTCTGACAACTTGGATGGAAAATTACTGAGGATAATAGCGGACTATATTGCCACTCCTATTAGCCATTTCTTCAATCGAAGCCTACAGGAAAGTGTGTGCCCTCAGGCCTGGAGGGAAGCTAAAGTCATTCCACTACCTAAGAATAGTAAAGCCCCCTTTACTGGCTCAAATAGCCAATCAGCCTGTTACCAACCCTTAGTAAAGTTTGGGAAGAAATTGTGTTTGACCAGATACAATGCTATTTTACAGTAAACAAATGTTCAGCACGCTTATAGGGAAGGGATATTCAACATGCACAGCACTTACACAAATTACTGATGATGAATGGCTGAGAGAAATGGATAATAAAAAAATAGATTGTAGGAGCTGTTTTGTTAGACTTCAGTGCGGCTTTTGACGTTATCAATCATAATCTGCTGCTGGAAAAACTTGTGTTATGGCTTTACGTCCCCTGCTATATTGTGGATAAAGAGTTACCTGTCTAACAGAACACAGAGGGTGTTCTTTAATGGAAGCCTCTCCAACATAATCCAGGTAGAATCAGGAATTCCCCAGGGCAGCTGTCTAGGCCCCTTACCTTTTTCAATCTTTACCAACGACATGCCGCTGGCTTTGAGTAAACCCAGTGTGTCTATGTATGCAGATGACTCAATACTATACACACCAGCTACCACAGCAAGTGAAATCACTGGAACACTTAACAAAGAGCTGCAGTCAGTTTCAGAATGGGTGGCAAGAAATAATTTAGTCCTAAATATTTAAGAAACTTAAAGCATTGTATTTGTGACAAATCATTCACTAAACCCTAAACTAAATCTTGTAATGAATAATGTGGAAATGTAGCAAGTTGAGGAGACTAAACTGTTTGGAGTAACCCTGGATTGTAAACTGTCATGGTCAAAACATATTGATACAACAGTAGCTAAGATGGGGAGAAGTCTGTCCATAATAAAGCGCTGCTCTGCCTTCTTAACAACACTGTCAACAAGGCAGGTCCTACAGGCCCTAGTTTTGTCGCACCTGGACTACTGTTCAGTCGTGTGGTCAGATGCCACAAAGAACAGGGCTGCACGGCTGGCCCTTAAATGTACACGAGAGCTAACATTAGTAATATGTATGTCAATCTCTCCTGGCTCAAAGTAGAGGAGGGATTGATTTCATCACTACTTGTATTTATGAGAGGTATTGACATGTTGAAAGCACAGAGCTGTCTGTTTAAACTACTGGCACACAGCTCGGACACCCATGCATACCCCACAAGACATGCCACCAGAGGTCTCTTCACAGTCCCCAAGTCCAGAACAGACTTTGGGAGGCGCACAGTACTACATAGAGCCATGACTACATGGAACTCTATTCCACATCAGGTAACTGATGCAAGCAGTAGAATCCGAATTTTTTTTAACTGATAAAAATACACCTTATGGAACAGCGGGGACTGTGAAGCAACACAAACATAGACACATGCACACAAACACACATGATAACATACGCACTATACACACACGTACACATGGATTTTGTACTGTAGATATGTGGTAGTGGAGGAGTAGGGGCCTGAGGGCACACAGTTAATGTGTTGTGAAATCTGTTGTGAATGTATTGGAATGTTTTTAATTGTTTATAACTGCCTTAATTTTGCCGGACCCCAGGAAGAGTAGCGGCTGCCTTGGCAGGAACTAATGGTAATCCTTAATAAATACAAATACAAAAATTGGTTGAATCATAAGGTGGCTCTCATGTGATTGGTTGAAATCAGAAGATGGCTCTTATGTGATTGGTTAATTCCAAAGGCTGCTCCCACATGATTGGTTGATTCAGAAGGCTCTTCTAGAAGGTTGCTCTCATGTTGTTTCTGGCGTTCTTTATCTCCAGTTCCAGCTGTGTGATCCGGACCTACACAAAACCACACAGTGCTCTGGTCAAAGGTCAGCCCCTGATATCATCTACACCACACACACACCAGACCAGAGAGACACACACACACACACACACACACACACACGAGACACACACCAGACCAGAGAGACACACACACCAGACCAGACACACACACACACCAGACACACACGAGACACACACCAGAACAGACACACCACACCAGAGATACATGCTGAGTATACAAAACATTAAGAACACCTGCTCTTTCAATGACATAGACTGACCAGGTGAATCCAGCTGAAAGCTATGATCCGTTATTGATGTCACTTGTTAAATCCACTTCAATCAGTGTAGATGAAGGGGAGGAGACCGGTTAAAGAAGGATTTTTAAGCCTTGAGACAACTGAGACATGGATTGTGTATGTGTGCCATTCAGAGGGTGAACGGGCAAGACAAAATATTTAAGTGCCTTTGAACGGGGTATGGTAGTAGGTGCCAGGCGCACCGGTTTGTGTCAAGAACTGCAACGCTGCTGGGTTTTTCCACGCTCAACAGTTTCCCGTGTGTATCAAGAATGGTCCACCACCCAAAGGACATCCAGCCAACTTGACACAACTGTGGGAAGCATTGGAGTCAACATGGGCCAGCATCCCTGTGGAACGCTTTTCGACACCTAGTAGAGTCCATTCCCCCCCGACGAATTTAGGCTGTTCTGAGGGCAAAAAAGGAGGGTTGGGGGGGACAACTCAATATTAGGAAGGTGTTCTTAATGTTTTGTCCACTCAGTGTATACACACAGTGACCTTTCTCTGGTTGAGCTGGTCTCTCAGTCCCCTGATCTCCTCTTGTTGTCTGTAGAACGCATGTAGGAGCTGCAACACACCACACACAGACACACACTTCAAAACGTCAAAACACCTCTGAAACCAGACTCTACAAAAACCGGCTCTGGATGTAGGCCTTCCTATGACAGCCTATCCCACTCACCTCGCTCTCTGTCCTGGGTGGAGGGCACTCTGAGGGCTCACAGCAGTGGGGAGTGATAGCGGCCTGGGTCTGGTGGGTGTAGGCCCAACCGGGAGCCTGGGTCTCGTCTGGCTGCCAGCCCGACAGATCAGCCACCTCCCTGGGGTACTTGGCGTCCTGGTAGGACAGCTGCTCCTGGAGGAAGGCCTGCTCCGTGGACCCTGGCCTTCCTGGTACCCCACCCTGGAAGCACAGGCTGCTCAGCCCCCTCCTGGGTGGGGTCTCTGGGTAAGGGTTGGCTACCTTCGTGCCAGGTTTCAGACACATCAGCACCGGGCCTGGTGGTGGTGGATACAACAGTGGTTTAGGCTGTGTCCCAAATCGCACCCTATTCCCTATTGAGTCCACTACTTTTTGACCAGACTGTTAGGGTGCCATTTTGGGATGAAGCCTTGTGTTCGGGGATTGAAGGGGGAGAAACTGTGGTTTGTAATCCCTGCTGGTCAGCCATGTTGGCACCAGTGTCCCTTTATCGAATAAGGAAAAAGGTGGAGAGATGGGGCCTACTGGTCTGCCAGTTTCCCTATTATACAGGCCTTTCTATGCAACTGAGAGCCATAGTTGCCCATGTTGGGTCCAGTATCCCTGTAGTGAATAAGTAATTATGCCGCGTTCACGTCATGTCGGAGTGATCGGAGGAACGACTTGTCTACTTTTGGAGGAACACTTGGAGAGTTCACGTGCTCGGAAGGAAAGCAAAGACCCATTCTCACCACTGACAGACGAAATCACAGCCATGTCTGTTGTCATTTTCGGTGGTGCGTGACGTCAGAGTTCAGCGTGTTGGAAAGATAGGGGTCCAGAGATCATACCCGAGTTTCCTAGTCGTAAATACAAGTTAGAGGGGTGTTCACCTGCAATTTTTCCCAGTAGGAAGATCTTATTTACGAGTTCCCGACATGACGTGAATGCGGAAAGGGGCCTACAGGTCGGCCAGTTTCCCTATTACACAGGGCTTTATATGCAACTGAGAGCTATAGTCGACCATCTTGGCTCCCTGTTACACTGACCTCTATTGATCCCCGAGAGCCACTGTTGAGCCGTCAGGGCCGCCTCGTTGCCTGCTGTCATGGGGAAGATG
>NW_028157259.1:0-40000 GCF_964263955.1 Coregonus lavaretus
CCTCTCTCTTTCTCTCTCTCTCTCTCTCTTTCTCTCTCTCTCTCTCTATATCTCTATCTCTCGCTGTCTCTCTCTCTCTCTCTCTCTCTCTCTCTCTCTCTTTCTCTCTCTCTCTCTATATATCTCTATCTCTCGCTGTCTCTCTTCTCTCTCTCTCTCTCTCTCTCTCTATATATCTCTATCTCTCGCTTTCTCTCTCTCTCTCTCTCTCTCTCTCTCTCTATATCTCGCTGTCTCTCTTTCTCTCTCGCTCTCTCTCTCTCTCTCTATATCTCTATCTCTCGCTGTCTCTCTTTCTCTCTCTCTCTCTCTCTCTCTCTCTTTCTCTATATCTCGCTGTCTCTCTTTCTCTCTCTCTCTCTCTCTCTCTCTCTCTATATCTCGCTGTCTCTCTTTCTCTCTCTCTCTCTCTCTCTCTCTCTCTATATATCTCTATCTCTCGCTGTCTCTCTTTCTCTCTCTCTCTCTCTCTCTCTCTCTCTCTCTCTCTCTCTCTCTCTTTCTCTATATCTCGCTGTCTCTCTTTCTCTCTCTCTCTCTCTCTCTCTCTCTCTCTATATCTCGCTGTCTCTCTTTCTCTCTCTCTCTCTCTCTCTCTATATATCTCTATCCCTCGCTGTCTCTCTTTCTCTCTCTCTCTCTCTCTCTCTCTCTCTTTCTCTATATCTTGCTGTCTCTCTTTCTCTCTCTCTCTCTCTCTCTCTCTCTCTCTCTCTCTATATCTCGCTGTCTCTCTTTCTCTCTCTCTCTCTCTCTCTCTCTCTCTCTATATCTCTATCTCTCGTTGTCTCTCTTTCTCTCTCTCTATATCTCTATCTCTCGCTGTCTCTCTCTCGCTACCTCGCTATCCCTCTCTCACGATTTGTCTCTCGCTATCTCTCTCTCTTTCTTCCTCTCTTGATAGTTCTCTTTCTTTCTCTGTCTCTCTTGCTATCTCTCAATTTCTCTCTCTCGCTTTCTCTCTCTCTCTTTCTCCCTCTCTCTCTCTCTCTCTCTCGCTCTCCACACACAGTGTAGACTATGTGTTACTGCACAGCTTTTGACAGACAGACCAATGTAAACTAGATTGGTTTTAACAGCACATCTATCTGAATTACATCTGTTTCAGCTGTTCTATGCCAGAATGAGTATGAAACAGGAGTAGATGTATAGATGTATAGAACCCTGTATAGTTCCTACATTTGAATAAAAAAATGGATTTTATCAAACAGAACTAGGCTACATTTTATCTCTGGGACCCTCAGGATGACAAATCAGTTCAAGATTACTGAATGTAAGTATATTATTTACCTTCAGAGGTGAATATATCAAACCAGTTGCCGAGACAAAAGTGTTTTGTTGTTGTCGCACTATCCTCAAACAATAGCATGGTATTTTTTAGCTGTAATAGCTACTGTAAATTGGACACTGCAGTTAGATTAACTAGAATTTAAGCTTTCTGCCCATTTAAGGCAACAACACCTCCGCTACGCTGATCCTCAACACGGGGGCCCCACAGGGTACTCCCTGTTCACCTATGACTGCATGGCCATGTACGTCTCCAACTCAATCATGAAGTTTCCAGACGACAGGGTAGGGCTGATTACCAACAACTACGAGACAGCCTACAGGGAGGAGGTCAGGGCCCTGACGAAGTTGTGCCAGGAAAATAACCTCTTCCTCAACTTTAACCAAACGAAGGAGCTGATCGTGGACTTCAGGAGACAGCAGAGGGAGCACACCCCTATCCACATCGACAGGGCCGCAGTGGAGAGGGTGAAACAGCACCTCTTCAACCTCAGGACGGTGAAGAAATGTGTCTTGGCCCCTAAGACCCTCACAAACTTCTACAGATGCACCATTGAGAGCATCCTGTCGGGCTGTATCACCGCCTGGTACGGCAACTGCACCGTCCGCAACCGCAGGGCTCCCCAGAGGGTGGTGTGGTCTGCCCAACGCATCACCGGGGTCACACTGCCTGCCCTCCAGGACATCTACATCACCCGGTGTCATTTGAAGGCCAAGAAGATCAATAAGGACCTCAGCCACCCGAAGCACGTTCTGTTCACCCAGCTAGAAGGCGGAAACAGTACAGGTGTATCAAAGCTGGGACCGAGAGACTGAGAAACAACTTCTATCTCCAGGCCATCAGACTGTTAAATAGTCGCCACTAGCCGGCCTCCGCCCAGTACCCTGCCCGGGCTACCACCCGGTATTCAACACTGCACCTTAGAGACTGCTGCCCTATGTACAGTACATAGTCATTGAACACCCGTAACTTCAATAATGTTTACATACTGTTTACCCACTTCATATGTATATATATATACTGTATTCTAGTCAAGGCTCATCCTATATAACTACTGCTATACACATCTTTTCAATTCATATACTGTCCATAATGTCTATACACACCATCATATACATATATATTTATATTCCGGACTCTGACTTTGTTCTAATATGTCTGTGTTGTTTTGTGTTGTTAGGTAATACTGCACTGTTGGAGCAAGGAACATAAAGCATTTCGCTACACCCACGATAACATCTGCAAAATATGTATATGTGATCAATAAAAAATGTATTGGTTACATACACATATTTTGCAGATGTTATCGCGGATGTAGCGAAATGTGAAATGCTTTATGTTCCTAGCTCCAACAGTGCAGTATTACGTGATTTGATTTGGGACAGATCAGAGTGGCAGCAAGTCTCAAAACGTTAATGGTTGAGTGGCTAGTCATGTCCTTTTGATCTGTTTTGATCAGTATTCACTGTCAATTTAGAAGCCTTTGTTAAGGCCTGAAGAGCAAGTGATATAAATCACAAAATATCGGTTGGTGTAGTGTAATGTACAGTATCATTTAATATTCACTATTAGCAATTGCTGCTTTATTTTCAAATACAATTCAATAATAAAGTACTGTATTGCTGGTTTGCTATATATTTACTTCAGCGTACCCGTTGAATCTTTCACGTGATCACGTGATTTAATGTGAAATTAATGTGAAATAAATGTGACAACATGGGGATTCAAAATGTCAACATGTGAGAACATGAAACTGCACGTGACAACGTGAGAACACATGTAGAAACATTATCTCGTGATTTTCTTTTTTACAAAATGGGGATGCAACATTTCAACATGTGATTCCTTGAAATTATATGTGACAACATTTGAGCAAAAAAGTGAAAGCCGAGATGTCAAATGTAATTTAGAATACTTGACTTTAAAGGAATAATTGACATTAATTCAATTGAAAACAGTCAAGGCCCACTCCGGGTTTTTTTGTTTATTTCCCGGTTTGTTCTCAGAATGTTGTGTCATGGTCCCCTGGAGGATTTTGTCTAGTTGCGGTGAAAATATGGTACATCTACTTACTGTATTTTTACAGCTAAATTAAGGTGCTGCTGTTTACTTGGGAGTCAACCTTCCTCGGAATTTGAACTCACAACTTCTTGGTTGGTAGCTACCGGAAGTTCCCGCTGAGCCACCCGGTCCATGGAAATAATTGACATTGACTACTGTATATATTTGCAAACAGTATATTTCTGCACTTTGCCTAAAGTTGCAGTAAATATATACAACAACTTCAACGTGTTATTTCTGTAAAATGACAGTATGCTGCTGTATTCTGATTAAAATTACTGTAAAATCTTGTATAATTTTGTACTGTGAACAAAATTGGGATTTGAGCTAATAACCCGGTGCTCGCCACAACCTGTAACGTCCAGCTACATTGCAGCTAAACCACCAGATCTGTTAGTGTAAAAAAATATATGTCCACAGACTTATTGGCAAGACTGCATTTCTGCACTTTACAAAAAACGGCCCAGAATCAAGTAAATAATTATCCCCACCAATGTAACATCAACATAAAACTAGCTGTGCTCACAGACACAGAGTATACAATAATTATTTGTGGATTAGAACTTGCAACCCCTTGGTTGTGAGTGCGTCGATGTTTCTGCAGTGCCACCAGGTTCATACTAATTACTTGGAACATATATTAAGACACTCCAAAATTAAGGGTATGGTTAGGGTACAGTGTTGTTCCCTGGGGTACAAAAAGGTCAAAGGTACACTTCAAAGCTACATATATAAACTCACACGGTACAGTTCGGTTCCTTGTAGGTATGGGAGATTTTTCTACCCAATATTTTGAAGATAAGTACCTTACCTACAAGGCACCTTCTGTTGAGTTTCAGCAAGGTGTGCCATAATTCAAATTATTTTGAAGACCAATTGATCCTTAACTACAACAACATGTTCAGTAACGGTTAAAGAAACCTTTTACTTACTATGATGTTTTTTATTTTTTATTTTTTATCAACCTTGGTTGAATGCACTGACTGTAAATTGCTAAGAACAAGACCACCTGCTAAATAACCAAATGTAAAACCTTGCAAAGAAAACCGGGTAATATGCTGCTAGATGGGTCATTTCAGTAATATACTGATGATTAGATTACAGTAAAATGTGTGGTGCCATACTATTTATTACCATAAAATGGATTACACTACCTGTACTGTAACATAATTTACAGTAACTTACTGGCCAATTGCTGCCTGTAAATTACTGTACATTTTACAGGAAATGTTTTACAGTGTGGATATACAGTTGAAGTCGGAAGTTTACGTACACTGGGGTCATTAAAACTCGTTTTTCAGCCACTCCACAAATGTCTTGTTAACAAACTCGGCAAGTCGGTTAGGTGCCGGAACAAAAAGTGAACGTGAAAGGAGGGTGACCTGGGGAGTTCTGAGGTACCATAACGCATGAGAAAAAAAAAAAAAACATCTTTATAATAAAGCATTGCATGCATATCATCTCATTTGCATAGTGGCATAGAGCAGTAGAGTAGAGACACTTACAGAAGCTGCACACATTGGGAACATTTTTAGTAGCCTAGGGTCCAGGAAAATGTGGCCTTTTATAAGCACATGTCATGCATTTTACATGACTGGAGACTTTGGTAGCATATTTTTTAATACCACACAAATAATTGAAATGTCAGGCTACTTTGACACTGACAAACTGAGAATCTGAGATCAATAAAAACGACCTCGACTGGAATCCATCAATAGCCTAGGCCTAGGTGTGTGGAGACACATATTGTAGGCTATAATATAAGGAGGAAATGATAGTCCTAAATATGCTTTCCAGTTTCACTGACTCACCCAATGATGTGCAGCTCACTCACTGGTGATGGCTGATGTGCTCGTGCCAAAAGCCTATCTCTCTCTCTCTCTCATTTGTAAAACAATATTTGGAAGTTGATCAAATATTTTGGTAGCCTACAGCATAGAGTCTTCTCTTTTCAGCAGGAGCCATTGGCTTTCCAACCTGTGTTTGCCCTCAATTGTATTTTAAATATTACAAAAGGCCTGTTTTGTCCCGACTGTAGGCTATTCCTTGTTATTGGGCTACAATCCACAGCTAGACTATTTAAAGAAAAGAAGCTATTGATCCTCTGTGGCTAAATGTTAGGCCTTCTCGTGGTGTACTAGGGCTATTCTGAATTATGTCATTTATTTCTGAACAAACAGCAGTAATTCTATAACTTTGGCAAATGTATTTCAATTCATCAATCGTGCTGCAGCTCCTCCAGAACCCTTTGCACGGCTATGATCCTATAAGGAAATAAATGATGAAGTATAACGCTGGAGAGATGAGAGTTGCAGGCTCATGTCTATCAGAGCAGAGAGATGGAGAGAGATCATAGAAAGTGAATCTCATTCTAGTTATGTGAGAGATACTGGCGTGATTCTCACAGCCACGGCCACGCGTTGGTCTCGAACATAGGTTACAATGTTGCGCAAACCATAAACCCGGGCCGGCCCAACCTGAATCAACTCTTAGAATACTAGGCCCGGGCTAAAATTCTCCTTTTTCACATTACGTTTTTTTTGTGGGGGCTGGAGAATTAACGAAGATGTAACTCAAATGAACTTTGATCACTTTTATTATAATTTTTACATTGCAAAAAGTGTAAATTATTTTTCATGCTTTGAGAGGTACCGGGTCCGGCCAAATAAGTTCCGGAACAAAACAGTCCAAAACGGAGAGGTGCTGGATCCTGTTCCGGCAATTAAGCACTGGTAAACACTTTACCGAGAAGCAAACCTGCTTGCACCAATTCCTTGTAATTACAGTCAAATACTGTGAAATACAAACGCCTTCCCCTTAATGGATTCCATTTATTCATCCATTCATTCATTCTGATTATGGTAGCATTTACTTATTTGTATAATACAGTCAATTTTACGGTATTGTACTGTGTCATTACACAGTACTTGCTTTGATACTATATTTATAGTACAGTAGGTGTACTGTAATATGAAATACAGATTTGTACTTGCCACCAACATGTATGTAAGCTACTGTAAAGTTCACAGTAACCCCTTTACAGTGTACCCTCTCAGAGGACAGGGTGATTGTACAGTAGTCACACTATACATCACTTTTATATTGCAGTATCACTATTCAAGTTGTTTTGATGACAGCAAGAATTCTTCAATGCATTAATGGGAAGGGAATGTGTATTCAGTTTTATTGGTTGCACCTTGTGTCTGAACTACTGTGTGTTCTGTATGCCATGGAAGAAAGATATGGATCTTGAGTAATCCATTAAATAACCATCGGCACCTATTTATCTAAAAAAAATTATACTTTGGTCAATAATGGACTGAGAGCAAGACGCTGACGGCTCCTCCAGCATGTGCATCTCCCATCAAGAAAGCATGAGTTGAAATAGACATTTTACACAACACTGTAAAAGTTTTAGTTACAAGGATTTCCTAATATTGACCAATGAAGCCCATGTGGTTTCAGAGATGGATTTAATGTGTTTCATTCTGAGAGGAAGAAGAATCATGTTCCAGATTCTGGCCCACTGTACTGTATAGTCTTTAGGAGAGAGGATGATCCTACTGTACTGTATGGTCTATAGGAGAGATGATGAACCTACTGTACTGTATGGCTATAGGAGAGAGGATGATCCTACTGTACTGTATGGCTATAGGAGAGAGGATGATCCTACTGTACTGTATGGCTATAGGAGAGAGGATGATCCTACTGTACTGTATGGTCTATAGGAGAGAGGATGATCCTACTGTACTGTATGGCTATAGGAGAGAGGATGATCCTACTGTACTGTATGGTCTATAGGAGAGAGGATGATCCTACTGTACTGTATGGTCTATAGGAGAGAGGATAATCCTACTGTACTGTATGGTCTATAGGAGAGAGGATGATCCTACTGTACTGTATGGCTATAGGAGAGAGGATGATCCTACTGTACTGTATGGTCTATAGGAGAGAGGATGATCCTACTGTACTGTATAGTCTATAGGAGAGAGGATGATCCTACTGTACTGTATAGTCTATAGGAGAGAGGATGATCCTACTGTACTGTATAGTCTATAGGAGAGAGGATGATCCTACTGTACTGTATGGCTATAGGAGAGAGGATGATCCTACTGTACTGTATGGCTATAGGAGAGAGGATGATCCTACTGTACTGTATGGCTATAGGAGAGAGGATGATCCTACTGTACTGTATAGTCTATAGGAGAGAGGATGATACTACTGTACTGTATGGTCTATAGGAGAGAGGATGATCATACTGTACTGTATGGCTATAGGAGAGAGGATGATCCTACTGTACTGTATAGTCTATAGGAGAGAGGATGATCCTACTGTACTGTATGGCTATAGGAGAGAGGATGATCCTACTGTACTGTATGGCTATAGGAGAGAGGATGATCCTACTGTACTGTATGGCTATAGGAGAGAGGATGATCCTACTGTACTGTATGGCTATAGGAGAGAGGATGATACTACTGTACTGTATGGTCTATAGGAGAGAGGATGATCCTACTGTACTGTATGGCTATAGGAGAGAGGATGATCCTACTGTACTGTATGCTCTATAGGAGAGAGGATGAGCCTACTGTACTTTATGGTCTATAGGAGAGAGGATGATCCTACTGTACTGTATGGTCTATAGGAGAGAGGATGATACTACTGTACTGTATGGTCTATAGGAGAGAGGATGATCCTACTGTACTGTATGGCTATAGGAGAGAGGATGATCCTACTGTACGGCTATAGGAGAGAGGATGTTCCTACTGTACTGTATGGCTATAGGAGAGAGGATGATCCTACTGTACTGTATGGCTATAGGAGAGAGGATGATCCTACTGTACTGTATGGCTATAGGAGAGAGGATGATCCTACTGTACTGTATGGTCTATAGGAGAGAGGATGATCCTACTGTACTGTATGGCTATAGGAGAGAGGATGATCCTACTGTACTGTATGGTCTATAGGAGAGAGGATGTTCCTACTGTACTGTATAGTCTATAGGAGAGAGGATGATCCTACTGTACTGTATGGTCTATAGGAGAGAGGATGATCCTACTGTACTGTATGGTCTATAGGAGAGAGGATGATCCTACTGTACTGTATGGCTATAGGAGAGAGGATGATCCTACTGTACTGTATGGTCTATAGGAGAGAGGATGATCCTACTGTACTGTATAGTCTATAGGAGAGAGGATGATCCTACTGTACTGTATAGTCTATAGGAGAGAGGATGATCCTACTGTACTGTATAGTCTATAGGAGAGAGGATGATCCTACTGTACTGTATGGCTATAGGAGAGAGGATGATCCTACTGTACTGTATGGCTATAGGAGAGAGGATGATCCTACTGTACTGTATGGCTATAGGAGAGAGGATGATCCTACTGTACTGTATGGCTATAGGAGAGTGGATGATCCTACTGTACTGTATGGCTATAGGAGAGAGGATGTTCCTACTGTACTGTATGGCTATAGGAGAGAGGATGATCCTACTGTACTGTATGGCTATAGGAGAGAGGATGATCCTACTGTACTTTATGGTCTATAGGAGAGAGGATGATCCTACTGTACTGTATGGCTATAGGAGAGAGGATGATCCTACTGTACTGTATGGTCTATAGGAGAGAGGATGATCCTACTGTACTGTATGGTCTATAGGAGAGAGGATAATCCTACTGTACTGTATGGTCTATAGGAGAGAGGATGATCCTACTGTACTGTATGGCTATAGGAGAGAGGATGATCCTACTGTACTGTATGGTCTATAGGAGAGAGGATGATCCTACTGTACTGTATAGTCTATAGGAGAGAGGATGATCCTACTGTACTGTATGGCTATAGGAGAGAGGATGATCCTACTGTACTGTATGGCTATAGGAGAGAGGATGATCCTACTGTACTGTATGGTCTATAGGAGAGAGGATGATCCTACTGTACTGTATAGTCTATTGGAGAGAGGATGATCCTACTGTACTGTATGGTCTATAGGAGAGAGGATGATCCTACTGTACTGTATGGCTATAGGAGAGAGGATGATCCTACTGTACTGTATGGCTATAGGAGAGAGGATGATCCTACTGTACTGTATGGCTATAGGAGAGAGGATGATACTACTGTACTGTATGGTCTATAGGAGAGAGGATGATCCTACTGTACTGTATGGCTATAGGAGAGAGGATGAATCTACTGTACTGTATGGTCTATAGGAGAGAGGATGATCCTACTGTACTGTATGGTCTATAGGAGAGAGGATGATCCTACTGTACTGTATGGCTATAGGAGAGAGGATGATCCTACTGTACTGTATGGTCTATAGGAGAGAGGATGATCCTACTGTACTGTATGGTCTATAGGAGAGAGGATGTGGGTGTAAAAACAGTAGCACTCATAACAACGTAAATCATTTACATTGACTCACACAGACAATAAACACTATGTACTGTATAGAGACAGATCATTGTCGCTACCTGAAAGTATTCCTCAATAGACCTGCCTAAAATAAATAATGGATATAATGTGATGGTGTATATTCAATTGATTTATTCTACTTTTTTAAATGTAGATGTTCCAAAGGCGTGCATCAGCATCTTGTATGCATGGAGGCCTGGAGATACTAAGCGTGTTTATGTTGATTAACAGTCAATTACCGTGAGACTGGCCATCTTTTACATGACAATATCCGGCTGACAAAGTTGACTGTGATCGTACACTACCCTCTCGGAGGACAGGGTGATCAAACATACAGAAAACTGTAAATTATACGGTAATTTGGGGGTACTATCAACAGTAAAATAATCTGAAACATTTTACTGCAGCATACTGTAAATGATGGTGCATTGTGGGAAAATGTTGTGGGCGGGACAAAGAATTGGTACTGTATTATGAATGGCACTGTAATTCCACCCCACATAATACAGTACTGTGCCGTATTTTTGGAGCGCCAAAAACCTTTTGACCACTAGCAGTTTAATGGTATTGTTGTTTCTGGCTCATTAACATATTTTGAGGCGTGCCTTGTAAGAGGCTATATTTTACCTCCTATGTGGTTACAGTGCCTCATCAATTTGTATAGGGGACAGATTGGAGTGGCAGCAAGTCTTAAACCTTAAACAGTTGAGCATTTTGCGACGTCTATTTTTCCCTGTGGTCGCTGCCAGTTCGGAAACTTTTGTTAAGTTCTCTGAAAGGAGGGTGACCTGGGGAGTTCTGAGGTACCATAACGCATGAGGGAAAAAAAATAACTTTATAATAAAGCATTGCATGCATATCATCGCATTTGCATAGTGGCATAGAGCAGTAGGGTAGAGGCACTTACAGAAGCTGCACATATTGGGAACATTTTTAGTAGCCTAGGGTCCAGGAAAATGTGGCCTTTTATAAACACATGTCATGCATTTTACATGACTGGAGACTTTGGTAGCATCTTTTTTAATACCACACAAATAATTGAAATGTCAGGCTACTTTGACACTGACAAACTGAGAATCTGAGATCAATAAAAACGACCTCGTCTGGAATCCACCAATAGCCTAGGCCTAGGTGTGTGGAGACACATATTGTAGGCTATAATATAAAGAGGAAATTATAGTCCTAAAAATGCTTTCCAGTTTCACTGACTCACCCAATGATGTGCAGCTCACTCACTGGTGATGGCTGATGTGCTCGTGCCAAAAGCCTATCTCTCTCTCTCTCTCTTTTGTAAAACAATATTTGGAAGTTGATCAAATATTTTGGTAGCCTACAGCATAGAGTCTTCTCTTTTCAGCAGGAGCCATTTGCTTTCCAACCTGTGTTTTCCCTCAATTGTATTTTAAATATTACAAAAAGCCTGTTTTGTCCCGACTGTAGGCTATTCCTTGTTATTGGGCTACAATCCACAGCTAGACTATTTAAAAAAAAAGAAGCTATTGATCCTCTGTGGCTAAATGTTAGGCCTTCTCGTGGTGTACTAGGGCTATTCTGAATTATGTCATTTATTTCTGAACAAACAGCAGTAATTCTATAACTTTGGCAAATGTATTTCAATTTATCAATCGTGCTGCAGCTCCTCCAGAACCCTTTGCACGGCTATGATCCTATAAGGAAATAAATGATGAAGTATAACGCTGGAGAGATGAGAGTTGCAGGCTCATGTCTATCAGAGCAGAGAGATGGAGAGAGATCATAGAAAGTGAATCTCATTCTAGTTATGTGAGAGATACTGGCGTGCTTCTCACAGCCACGGCCACGCGTTGGTCTCGAACATAGGTTACAATGTTGCGCAAACCATAAACCCGGGCCGGCCCAACCTGAATCAACTCTTAGAATACTAGGCCCGGGCTAAAAATCTCCTTTTTCACATTACGTTTTTTTTGTGGGGGCTGGAGAATTAACGAAGATGTAACTCAAATGAACTTTGATCACTTTTATTATAATTTTTACATTGCAAAAAGTGTAAATTATTTTTCATGCTTTGAGAGGTACCGGGTCCGGCCAAATAAGTTCCGGAACAAAACAGTCCAAAACGGAGAGGTGCTGGATCCTGTTCCGGCAATTAAGCACTGGTAAACACTTTACCGAGAAGCAAACCTGCTTGCACCAATTCCTTGTAATTACAGTAAAATACTGTGAAATACAAACGCCTTCCCCTTAATGGATTCCATTTATTCATCCATTCATTCATTCTGATTATGGTAGCATTTACTTATTTGTATAATACAGTCAATTTTACGGTATTGTACTGTGTCATTATACAGTACTTGCTTTGATACTATATTTATAGTACAGTAGGTGTACTGTAATATGAAATACAGACTTGTACTTGCCACCAACATGTATGTAAGCTACTGTAAAGTTCACAGTAACCCCTTTACAGTGTACCCTCTCAGAGGACAGGCTGATTGTACAGTAGTCACACTATACATCACTTTTATATTGCAGTATCACTATTCAAGTTGTTTTGATGACAGCAAGAATTCTTCAATGCATTAATGGGAAGGGAATGTGTATTCAGTTTTATTGGTTGCACCTTGTGTCTGAACTACTGTGTGTTCTGTATGCCATGGAAGAAAGATATGGATCTTGAGTAATCCATTAAATAACCATCGGCACCTATTTATCTAAAAAAAGTAATACTTTGGTCAATAATGGACTGAGAGCAAGACGCTGACTGCTCCTCCAGCATGTGCATCTCCCATCAAGAAAGCATGAGTTGAAATAGACATTTTACACAACACTGTAAAAGTTTTAGTTACAAGGATTTCCTAATATTGACCAATGAAGCCCATGTGGTTTCAGAGATGGATTTAATGTGTTTCATTCTGAGAGGAAGAAGAATCATGTTCCAGATCCTGGCCCACTGTACTGTATGGTCTATAGGAGAGAGGATGATCCTACTGTACTGTAGGGCTATAGGAGAGAGGATGATACTACTGTACTGTATGGTCTATAGGAGAGAGGATGATCCTACTGTACTGTATAGTCTATAGGAGAGAGGATGATCCTACTGTACTGTATGGCTATAGGAGAGAGGATGATCCTACTGTACTGTATGGCTATAGGAGAGAGGATGATCCTACTGTACTGTATGGTCTATAGGAGAGAGGATGATACTACTGTACTGTATGGTCTATAGGAGAGAGGATGATCCTACTGTACTGTATAGTCTATAGGAGAGAGGATGATCCTACTGTACTGTATGGTCTATAGGAGAGAGGATGATACTACTGTACTGTATGGTCTATAGGAGAGAGGATGATCCTACTGTACTGTATGGTCTATAGGAGAGAGGATGATCCTACTGTACTGTATGGCTATAGGAGAGAGGATGATCCTACTGTACTGTATGGCTATAGGAGAGAGGATGATCCTACTGTACTGTATGGCTATAGGAGAGAGGATGATCCTACTGTACTGTATGGTCTATAGGAGAGAGGATGATCCTACTGTACTGTATGGCTATAGGAGAGAGGATGATCCTACTGTACTGTATGGCTATAGGAGAGAGGATGATCCTACTGTACTGTATGGCTATAGGAGAGAGGATGATCCTACTGTACTGTATGGCTATAGGAGAGAGGATGATCCTACTGTACTGTATAGTCTATAGGAGAGAGGATGATCCTACTGTACTGTATGGCTATAGGAGAGAGGATGATCCTACTGTACTGTATGGCTATAGGAGAGAGGATGATCCTACTGTACTGTATGGTCTATAGGAGAGAGGATGATCCTACTGTACTGTATGGCTATAGGAGAGAGGATGATCCTACTGTACTGTATGGTCTATAGGAGAGAGGATGATCCTACTGTACTGTATGGCTATAGGAGAGAGGATGATCCTACTGTACTGTATGGTCTATAGGAGAGAGGATGATCCTACTGTACTGTATGGCTATAGGAGAGAGGATGATCCTACTGTACTGTATGGTCTATAGGAGAGAGGATGATCCTACTGTACTGTATGGCTATAGGAGAGAGGATGATCCTACTGTACTGTATGGTCTATAGGAGAGAGGATGATCCTACTGTACTGCATGGCTATAGGAGAGAGGATGTTCCTACTGTACTGTATGGTCTATAGGAGAGAGGATGATCCTACTGTACTGTATAGTCTATAGGAGAGAGGATGATCCTACTGTACTGTATGGTCTATAGGAGAGAGGATGATCCTACTGTACTGTATGGTCTATAGGAGAGAGGATGATCCTACTGTACTGTATAGTCTATAGGAGAGAGGATGATCCTACTGTACTGTATGGTCTATAGGAGAGAGGATGATCCTACTGTACTGTATGGTCTATAGGAGAGAGGATGATCCTACTGTACTGTATAGTCTATAGGAGAGAAGATGTGGGTGTAAAAACAGTAGCACTCATAACAACGTAAATCATTTACATTGACTCACACAGACCATAAACACTATGTACTGTATAGAGACAGATCATTGACGCTACCTGAAAGTATTCCTCAATAGACCTGCCTAAAATAAATAATGGATATAATGTGATGGTGTATATTCAATTGATTTATTCTACTTTTTTAAATGTAGATGTTCCAAAGGCGTGCATCAGCATCTTGTATGCATGGAGGCCTGGAGATACTAAGCGTGTTTATGTTGATTAACAGTCAATTACCGTGAGACTGGCCATCTTTTACATGACAATATCCGGCTGACAAAGTTGACTGTGATCGTACACTACCCTCTCGGAGGACAGGGTGATCAAACATACAGAAAACTGTAAATTATACGGTAATTTGGGGGTACTATCAACAGTAAAATAATCTGAAACATTTTACTGCAGCATACTGTAAATGATGGTGCATTGTGGGAAAATGTTGTGGGCGGGACAAATAATTGGTACTGTATTATGAATGGCACTGTAATTCCACCCCACATAATACAGTACTGTGCCGTATTTTTGGAGCGCCAAAAACCTTTTGACCACTAGCGGTTTAATGGTATTGTTGTTTCTGGCTCATTAACATATTTTGAGGCGTGCCTTGTAAGAGGCTATATTTTACCTCCTATGTGGTTACAGTGCCTCATCAATTTGTATAGGGGACAGATTGGAGTGGCAGCAAGTCTTAAACCTGAAACAGTTGAGCATTTTGCGACGTCTATTTTTCCCTGTGGTCGCTGCCAGTTTGGAAACTTTTGTTAAATTCTCTGAAAGGAGGGTGACCTGGGGAGTTCTGAGGTACCATAACGCATGAGGGGAAAAAAATAACTTTATAATAAAGCATTGCATGCATATCATCGCATTTGCATAGTGGCATAGAGCAGTAGGGTAGAGGCACTTACAGAAGCTGCACACATTGGGAACATTTTTAGTAGCCTAGGGTCCAGGAAAATGTGGCCTTTTATAAACACATGTCATGCATTTTACATGACTGGAGACTTTGGTAGCATATTTTTTAATACCACACAAATAATTGAAATGTCAGGCTACTTTGACACTGACAAACTGAGAATCTGAGATCAATAAAAACGACCTCGACTGGAATCCACCAATCGCCTAGGCCTAGGTGTGTGGAGACACATATTGTAGGCTATAATATAAGGAGGAGATTATAGTCCTAAAAATGCTTTCCAGTTTCACTGACTCACCCAATGATGTGCAGCTCACTCACTGGTGATGGCTGATGTGCTCGTGCCAAAAGCCTATCTCTCTCTCTCTCTTTTGTAAAACAATATTTGGAAGTTGATCAAATATTTTGGTAGCCTACAGCATAGAGTCTTCTCTTTTCAGCAGGAGCCATTTGCTTTCCAACCTGTGTTTTCCCTCAATTGTATTTTAAATATTACAAAAGGCCTGTTTTGTCCCGACTGTAGGCTATTCCTTGTTATTGGGCTACAATCCACAGCTAGACTATTTAAAAAAAAGAAGCTATTGATCCTCTGTGGCTAAATGTTAGGCCTTCTCGTGGTGTACTAGGGCTATACTGAATTATGTCATTTATTTCTGAACAGACAGCAGTAATTCTATAACTTTGGCAAATGTATTTCAATTAATCAATCGTGCTGCAGCTCCTCCAGAACCCTTTGCACGGCTATGATCCTATAAGGAAATAAATGATGAAGTATAACGCTGGAGAGATGAGAGTTGCAGGCTCATGTCTATCAGAGCAGAGAGATGGAGAGAGATCATAGAAAGTGAATCTCATTCTAGTTATGTGAGAGATACTGGCGTGCTTCTCACAGCCACGGCCACGCGTTGGTCTCGAACATAGGTTACAATGTTGCGCAAACCATAAACCCGGGCCGGCCCAACCTGAATCAACTCTTAGAATACTAGGCCCGGGCTAAAAATCTCCTTTTTCACATTACGTTTTTTTTTGTGGGGGCTGGAAATTAACGAAGAGGTAACTCAAATGAACTTTGATCGCTTTTTCTATAATTTTTACATTGCAAAAAGTGTAAATTATTTTTCATGCCTTGAGAGGTACCGGATCCGGTACTGTGTCATTACACAGTACTTGCTTTGATACTATATTTATAGTATGAGTGAGTCCAAGCTCTTCTGTTTTATAGGGCCAGCTTGATGATGGGGGAAATTAAGTCAAGATTAAGATTCAAAATAAGATCATCTTATCAGTCCTTGATTTACAGTGTGTTATTTTGGCTCATTAAATCGCATTACCTTCTCTTAATTACCCGACAGCTGTCTGTAAGCAACATTACGGCTGTAGCAACATCATCATCAATGCTGATAATTAACTTTACTCTAATACAGAGCCAATCAGGAACACACACACGCACACAGTGACAGTAAATCCCCATCTAGACCCTGAGAACAGTGAAAAGGAGCTGAGCTGCACTTCTCTCATCTCTATCAACCCTGAGAGGAGAAAAGCAGCTTTGTGCTCTGAAAGGAAAGTCATTAGAGATGCTCCCAGGTAGAGTAGAGCTCCAGGAGAAATGCACTGCCTGTCTCCTCAATACCTAACCACTGTGTTGGTACAAGGCCATGCCAGTTAAGCGCTGACAGAGACAGACACAAGGACAGACTTACATACAGACACATATCTGCACTAAAATTAGAGACTTCAGACACACGCTATTCACACTATACACTATATGGCCAAAGGTATGTGGACACCCTTTCAAATGAGTGGATTCTGCTATTTCAGCCACACCCGTTGCTGACAGGTGTATAAAATCGAGTGCACAGCCATGCAATCTCCATAGACAAACATTGTCAGTAGAATGGCCCTTACTGAGGGCTCAGTGACTTTCAACGTGGCACCGTCATAGGATGCCACCTTTCCAACAAGTCAGTTCGTCAAATTTCTGTCCTGATAGAGCTTCCCCGGTCAACTGGGATACAATAACATTCTAGACGATTCTGTGCTTCCAACTTTGTGGGAACAGTTTGGGTAAGGCTGTTTCCTGTTTCAGCATGACAATGCCCCTGTGCACAAAGCAAGGTCCATACAGAAATGGTTTGTCGAGATCGGTTTGGAAGAACTTGACTGGCCTGCACAGAGCCCTGAACTCAACCCCATCGAACACCTTTAGGATGAATTGGAACACTGACTGCGAGCCAGGCCTAATCGCTCAACATCAATGCCCAACCTCACTAATGCTCTTGTGACTGAATGGAAGCAAGTCTCCGCATCAATGTTCCAACATCTAGTGGAAAGCCTTCCCAGAAGAGTGGAGGTTGTTATAGCAGCAAAGGGGGGACCAACTCCATATGAATGCCCATGATTTTGGAAAGAGATCTTCGACGAGCAGGTGTCCACATACTTTTGTACATTTACTAGTACTCTTCCTCTGTAGCAGTTTCCACTATATAACATCAATAAAACTGACAGTCAGTCGATGGTTGGTTATTAGAACATCTATATGTCATCCTTACAGGACTATCATAACACAATGTTGCCCAGACATTACATCAATGAATGTGTCCTCCAGGACGATATTCTGTACTGAGTATATTGAACTCCTCTTCCTAGCTTCCTGCTACAGTATCTCCTCTCTCCCCTCAGCATTCAGGCCATCACCCCCCCTCCTCCTTTTCAATCATTTGTTTTTGAGTGGCGATCTCTAACTCACTCAGTCAGCCAGTCACTCAGGGTAGCATACAATCGGGCCTGTTATTCCTGAGTGGTGTGAGTGGCTTTGCCTGTCACGGTGATATGGCTATTACCACCCCTCTCTGACGGACAGCTGAATGACGAAGCACGACACCGCCACTCAGCACAACTAACAAAGTAATATAACAAACAAGGGAGGGCGGGAGAGAGAGAGGGCAGGATTATTTACATGACGTTTCAAGTTCCCCTTTCAGTCAGTCAATTTCGGTACTTTGGTACAACATGGTATCATGACATTTGTTGAAGGATCTACAATCAAGTCCAACGAAATCCACGCTTCGCTGGAAGCCGCGCCTTCCATAGGTGATAAACGCGAAGCTTCATTCTTTAAATTATTTTGCTCTTCACCTCGGTGTGAACAGGAACGATTCATGCTACTAAAATAAACAATTGGAAAACGAGTCTTATGTTGCACCAACTAAACTGTCCCATAGTGGTCACCTCCTGGACACTGTGTGCTGACGTTTTTACTTGTTGTGGTAACTTTCCTAATCACAAACAATTAGTTATTCTTCAGTTTGCTAGCTGTTACCAACCCCATGGCTTTAAAAGTCTAGGGTGGATGGAAAAGAGACCCGTAACATAACTCATGCTAATTAGAATATTGCCAACGAACAGTGAGAACAAAAATACGCCGACAACCACAAAGCTACCGTCAAACACAATAAGGTTTATTATAAACACATGGTAAAGGTTTGGGGAAAAGGGGCTGAGCAAGACCCAAGGAATGAAACAATAATGTCAAAAAACCCTAAACTGTCACGCCCTGACTCAGGGGACGCTTATATGTTGAGTCAGGGTGTGTATATTCCTTGATGTGCTTTTCCTATGTATGGGATCTAGTATGTATAGTTCTACGTTGGCCGGTGTGGTTCCCAATCAGAGGCAGCTGTCGCTCGTTGTCTCTGATTGGGGATCATACTTAGGCAGCCGTTTGGCACTAGTGAGTTGTGGGATCTTGTTCCGTGTTTTAAGATTGTTTTGTGTTAGCCTTTGGACTTCACGTGTCGTTGGTTTGTTGTTTTGTCATGTGTTTAGCATTTAATAAACATGTATGCATATCACGCTGCGCCTTGGTCTGATCCGTCCTTCAACGAACGTGACAGAAGATCCCACCAAACAAGGACCAAGCAGCGTGCCGAGAAGGAGCAAACGCCTGGGACTCAACAGGAGGTAACGTTAGTAGATGTCCTCCTCGGTTGGGGGAGAATTACAGAGGAGGAGGTCGTCCGTTATCGGAAGGCGATGAAAGAGGGAGCCCGGGTAGGAGAGGAGAAACGGCACCAACAGTGCCGACAACGGCAACCCCAATAAAAAATGTTGGGGGGGCACACGGTGTGGACGACGAGGCAGCAGGAGGCCGTGAAAGGGCAGATCTGCAGGTTAGGAGAGGAGGCCACCATGTTACGGGGGCTGTTGGCTCAGAGGGAGCAGGAGTTATTCAGTCAGAGGGAGGCGCTACAGGAGGCTAAAAGGGAGAAGGAAAAAGTAGAGGCACGGCGAGAGGAGCTGGTTAGGCAGCAGAAGGAGCAGGGGTTAATAAAGGAACCCAGTCCTGCTCCTCGCACCAAGCAAGTGGTGCGTGTCGCCAGTCCGGTCCGGCCCGTTCCTGCTCCCCGCTCCTAGCCAGTGGTGCGTGTTCCCAGTCCGGCCTGTTCCTGCTCCTAGCACCAAGCCTGTGGTGCGCATCGCCAGTCCGGCCCGGCCTGTTCCTGCTCCTCGCACCAAGCCTGTGGTGCGCGTCGCCAGTCCGGCCCAGCCTGTTCCTGCTTCTCGCACCAAGCCTGTGGTGCGCGTCGCCAGTCCGTCCCGGCCTGTTCCTGCTCCTCGCACCAAGCCAGTGGTGTGCGTCGCCAGTCTGGCCCGGCCCGTTCCTGCTCCTCGCACCAAGCCAGTGGTGCGTGTCCACAGTCCGGCCCGGCCTGTTCCTCGCACCAGACCAGTGGTGTGTTTGTCCAGTCCGGCACGGCCCGTGCCCGTTCCACCGGTGCCTGGTCTACACAAAAATACAGTGGGTGGTCCGCTCAGGTCTAACTAGTGTTTTTAGACAAAGTTTTCCTACGGGTAGTGTATGCCCATGGGCGACTTGCTAAAACTCCCCTTTTCACAGGCACAAACAAACAACATAGTTTGAATCACTGGACTTTTAACACCGGATCATCGCAACTAGCTAGCTGCAACCGAATGAATGTTGTTGTTGGCTAATCACCACTGTCCCGAAGCTAGCACCAGTTAGCCTTGAGATAGCCTCGAGCCAGGCCCATCTCCCGGCTATCTACCTCTATGTCAACCGGACGGGACCTCCTAGTGTCGACACGGAGCCCCGCAGATCCATCACGTCTGGTCTGCCGACGTAATCGCCTGATCTGATTTCAACTGGCTTCCCATTGCGACGACCACGAAGATCCATCTTCTAGCCCCGGCCCGCTAGCACACGCAATCAACAGACGTGCCTCCTGCTCGCCTGTGCCGTAGCAGCCATCAAACTTGCTCCCGGACTCACATATTGCTGTTCACTGGACCTTATGATCACTCAGCTACACAGCTGATGCCTGCTGGACTGTTCCTTTACACGGTACCCCATCCTGTTTATCTGTCCTGTTTATCTGTTTAGCCTCAGCCCAAACTTTCGTCGCCATTACCAGTTGTTGTCTTAGCTCTCTCGAATAACACCTGTGATTGCTTTATGCCTCTCTCCCATGTCAATATGCCTTGCCTATTGCTGTTTCTGTTAGTTCTTATTATACAATTTCACTGTAGAGCCCCCAGTCCAGGATGGATATTCAACTCATTCCGTCAGTAGAGGATGCCTGGTTGTTCTTTAAAAGTGCTTTCCTCTCCATCTTAAATAAGCATGCCCCATTAAAAAAATTCAGAACTAAGAACAGATATAGCCCCTGGTTCACCCCAGACTTGACTGCCCTTGACCCGCACAAAAACATCCTGTGGCGTATTGCATTAGCATCGAACGGCCCCGCGATATGCAACTTTTCAGGGAAGTCAGGAACAAATATACACAATCAGTTAGGAAAGCAAAGGCTAGCTTTTTCAAACTGAAATTTGCATCCTGTAGCACTAACTCCAAAAAGGTTCGGGACACTGTAAAGTCCATGGAGAATAAGAGCACCTCCTCCCAGCTGCCCACTGCACTGAGGCTAGGAAACACTGTCACCACTGATAAATCTACGATAATCGAGAATGTCAATAAGCATTTTGCTACGGCTGGCCATGCTTTCCACCTGGCTACCCCTACCCCGGACACCAGCTCTGCACCCTCCGCTGCAACTTGCCCCCCCCCCCCCCCACTTCTCCTTCACCCAAATTCAGATAGCTGATGTTCTGAAAGAGCTGCAAAATCTGGACCCCGACAAATCAGCAGGGCTAGACAATCTGGACCCTTTCTTTCTAAAATTAGCCGCCGAAATTGTAGCAACCCCTGTTACTAGCCTGTTCAACCTCTCTTTCGTATCATCTGAGATCCCCAGAGATTGAAAAGCTACCGCGGTCATCCCCCTCTTCAAAGGGGGTGACACTCTAGATCCAAACTGTTACAGTCCTATATCCATCCTGCCCTGCCTTTCGAAAGTATTTGAAAGCCAAGTTAACAAACAGATCACCGACCATTTCGAATCCCACCGTACCTTCTCCGCTATGCAATCTGGTTTCTGAGCTGGTCATGGGTGCACCTCAGCCACGCTCAAGGTCCTAAACAATATTATAACTGCGATCGATAAAAGACAGTACTGTGCAGCCGTCTTCATTGACCTGGCCAATGCTTTCGACTCTGTCAATCACCGCATTCTTATTGGCAGACTAAATAGCCTTGGTTTCTCAAATGACTGCCTCGCCTGGTTCACCAACTACTCAGACAGAGTTCAATGTGTCAAATCGGAGGGCCTGTTGTCTGGACCTCTGGCAGTCTCTATGGGGGTGCCACAGGGTTCAATTCTCGGGCCGACTCTATTCTCTGTGTATATCAATGATGTCGCTCTTGCTGCTGGTGACTCTCAGATCCACCTCTACGCAGACGACACCATTTTGTATACATCTGGCCCTTCATTGGACACTGTGTTAACCTACCTCCAAACGAGCTTCAATGCCATACAACACTCTTTCCGTAGCCTCCAACTGCTCTTAAACGCTAGTAAAACTAAATGCATGCTCTTCAATCGAACGCTGCTTGCACCCGCCTGCCCGACTAGAATCACTACTCCCGGCGGGTCTGACTTAGAATATGTGGACGACTACAAATACCTAGGTGTCTGGTTAGACTGTAAACTCTCCTTCCAGACTCACATTAAGCATCTCCAATCCAAAGTTAAATCCAGAATCAGCTTCCTATTTCGCAACAAAGCCTCCTTCACTCATGCTGCCAAACATGCCCTCGTAAAACTGACTATCCTACCGATCCTTGACTTCGGCGATGTCATTTACAAAATAGCCTCCAACACTCTACTCAGCAAATTGGATGTATTCTATCACAGTGCCATCCGTTTTGTCACCAAAGCCCCATATACTACCCACCATTGTGACATGTACGCTCATGTTGGCTGGCCCTCACTACATATTCGTCGCCAAACCCACTGGCTCCAGGTCATCTATAAATCACTGCTAGGCAATTCCCCGCCTTATCTTAGCTCATTGGTCACCATAGCAACACCCACCCGTAGTATGCGCTCCAGCAGGTATATCTCACTGGTCATCCCCAAAGCCAACACCTACCTCCTCTGGCCGCCATTCCTTCCAGTTCTCTGCTGCTAATGACTGGAACAAACTGCAAAAATCTCTGAAGCTGGAGACACTTATCTCCCTCACTAACTTCAAGCGTCAGTTGTCAGAGCAGCTTACCGATCACTGCACCTGTACACAGCCCATCTGTAATTTGCCCACCCAACTACCTAATCCCCATATTATTTATTTTGCCCATTTGCACCCCAGTATCTCTATTTGCACATCATCTTCTGCACATCTATCACTCCAGTGTTAATACTAAATTGTAATTATTTTGCACTATGGCCTATTTATTGCCTTACCTCCATAACTTACTACATTCGCACACACTGTATATAGATTTTCTATTGTGTTATTGACTGTACGTTTTGTTTATCCCATATGTAACTCTGTGTTGTTGCTTTTATCGCACTGCTTTGCTTTATCTTGGCCAGGTCGCAGTTGTAAATGAGAACTTGTTCTCAACTGGCTTACCTGGTTAAATAAAGGTGAAATAAAAAATTTATAAAAATAGTTACCATCTGAAGTAAACAGCAAATGAGTGAGTACACAAAAACAAGACACCACAGTATCCATACTAATAAACAAAAAAAGTCTGTCAGAAAACACAACTGACTGGATTTTAAAGCAAGGGGATGTGTGACGTGATTAGGTATGAAAACCAGAAACAGGTGGTGCAATTAGCCACTGCTTGGTCCACCTCAGCAATCAGCAGATGAACTGATGACTGACAGGTGGGACACACCAACGACCTCCAATCAGGAACAAAAAGGACACCTGTGATTAGGGCAGAAGGATAGGAAAAACACAAATACACATACAGGATACCTGTATCCGTAACACTCCCACCCTTAAAAGAGTCAAGTACTATCACAACACACAAAACAAATTCAAAGAGCAAAAACATCCTCACGGGATAGAAAATAAATCCTATATTTCTAAACATGAGCATCTGCCATTACATTATCCAAACCGTTTTTTTACCAACGCATAAGGCGTTGGTTCTGGTTGTACATACGGTGGAGAAAAACTAAGGGGTTATGGTCAGTATACACTATCACTGGTAGTGCACTGGAACCAACATAGACTTCAAAGTACTGCAGAGCTAACAACAAAGCTAGAGCTTCTTGTTCAATGGTTGAATAGTTCATTTGATATTTGTTAAATTTCCGCAAAACATAACAGACAGGATGGTCCACTCCACTCTGGTCCGGCTGCAGTAGAACAGCACCAGCACCTCTGGCACTAGCATCGACCTCAAGTTTAAACAGCCGTTCAAAATCTGGAGCAGCAAGAACAGGGGTTCTACATAAGAGTGCTTTAGCAGTGTTGAAAGCAGTTGTGCATTCCGCAGACCATACACATTTTCTCGCCAAACTGAGCAAATCCGTTAATGGAGCAACTACCGCAGAGACATTTCTACAGAAACTACGGTAGTAGCCAACCATCCCTAAAAAACGGTGTAGCTCTCTTCTGGTGGTAGGTGCGGGAAATGCAGTCATAGCCGAGACCTTGGCATCAACAGGGCGCACCTGACCATGGCCGACCTGTTTACCGAGATAAGTAACAGTGACCTTCCCAAACTCGAACTTTGCTAAGTTTAGGGTTAGAGAAGCGGCTGCTAGACGTTCACACACTACCCTTAGAGTGTTAATATGATCTGACCACTCTGTTGAATAAATTACCAGATCATCAAGGTAGGCACTACAATTAGGAACCCCAGCCAATACTGTGTTAACCAGGCGTTGGAAAGTGGCTGGTGCGTTCTGCATCCCAAATGCCATGACAGCATATTGTAGGAAGTGGTCTGGGGTCACAAAGGCAGAGATGTCGGAGGCACGTGAGGTTAACGGCACCTGCCAGTAACATTTTAGAAGATCTAATTTGGTTACATAAGAAGCAGCACCCACAGTGTCAATACAGTCATCCAGTCTGGGTAACGGGAACGAGTCGGGCACTGTGACAGAATTTACCTTTCGATAGTCCGTACATAACCTGGATGTCCCATCAGTTTTGGGAACCAGAATGCACAGAGAACTCCAAGGACTTGGACTTGGCATAGCCAGGTTATTCTCCAGCAAATAACCGACCTCATCCCTCATTATCTTTCTTTTAGAGACATTGACACGATAAGCATGTTGCTTGATAGGTGCAGCGTTTCCAACATTAATGGCATGTTCTAACACATTTGTGCGCGTAGGAACATCATTAAAAAGACATGGAAAGCTGTGTAATAGCCTCACAATATCATCTGTCTGTCCGTCCGTTAAATTAATCAGGCTTGACGGGAGAGACAGCAGCATATCTGAATTGGGCAATCTAGCACACTGCTGCTGAGTATTGCGCAACTCCAAACCATCTCCGTCCACATCATTAACATGACCTCCCACTACAGCAATAGAGACAGCCGTCTCGACCAGTTTCTCTGGACTGTCTATCTGGGTGATGGGTCTGGTGTGGTATGTCTTCAACATGTTCATGTGGCACACACGAGCTTTTTTGGCATTTTCTATCGGGAGTCTGTATCACGTAATCAGTTTCACTTAGTTTATTTTCAATTACATAAGGACCAGAGAAACGTGCTGACAATGATGCTCCTTGCACAGGCAACAATACAAGAACGTGGTCACCCGGCTGCAGCGAACGAGAAACAGCCTGGTTGTCATAGTGCCGTTTCATACGTCTGTGAGGAAGACAGTGCTTCCTTAGCCAGAGCACAGGCACCATGTAGGCGCTCACGAAACCGACTAACATGGTCCAACACATTTTCTTTCGCACACAACTCTTGTGATAAAAACTGATCCTTAAGGACTTTCATAGGTCCTCTCACGGTGTGTCCAAACACCAGTTCAGCTGGGCTGAACCCTAGGGATTCCTGTACCGTCTCACGGACAGCAAGCAAAACTAGAGGAACTCCCTCATCCCAATCCTTCTCAGATTCCAAACAATATTTACGGGGTATAGACTTCAATGTCTGATGCCAACGTTCAAGTGTACCTTGAGACTCTGGGTGATATGCGCTTGACACACGGTGTGTGTAACTGACACACGGTGTGTGTAAAGGATTTTAACACCAGTTTGAAAAGCTTAGAAAGGAAATTCGTACCTTGATCAGTTTGTACCATGTAACCCAAAAGTTGAGAATAATTTAATCAAGGCTTTACTCACCACCGGAGCAGTAATCCTTCGCAGAGGAATGGCCTCTGGGTATCTAGTGGCCACACACATAACTGTCAACAGAAACTGGTTACAAGATTTTGTCTTTGGTAATGGTCCAACACATTCAACCATCACATGTTCAAATGGTTCACCTATGACAGGTATGGGACAAAGAGGAGCGGGAGGAATAACCTGGTTCAGTTTCCCAGTTGCTTGACAGGTGTGGCATGTCCGACAGAGCTGAGCCACAGCTTGTTTTAAACTGGGCCACAAGAAATGTTGCAAAACCCGATCATGAGTCTTGGTGACTCCCAGATGTCCGGACCACTGGTGATCATGAGCGAGGGATAAATCATTTTGTCGAAAGGCTGTAGGAATCATTATTTGGTAAACAGCATTCCAATCTCCGCGAGCGTCAACATGGGATGTCCGTTTACGCATGAGGCGATTATCTTCAATGAAGTATGCCATGTTTTTCTTCTTTAGCTCCTCCTCTGAGACAACACTAGAGAAACATTTAGCCAGGCTAATGTCAACATTTTGGTTAGCAATCAGCTGCTCACGAGTGACTGGTAACTATATTGCATCAGCAACAAGTTTCACATACTTCTCCCCTTCCCTGGGCTGTTGGTCAGACCGCACCACCTTACCAGAGGTAGCACACAAGCTATCCTCTGGGTCACACTCTCTGAATAGAATCGTCTTCAACAAATCTATCACGTCAACCACTTGTCGTGCTTGAGCACGTGTGACAGGACAAGCGGGGAACACATCTGGATAACTCTGTGCCAGCTCCTCGGAGAGAGTCTGGTCACTTTCATCTAATACCTCCAATACGGGTATCACCTTTCCTCAGGCAATATCGTTGCCCATTATAAAGGTCCCACCTTTTACTGGCAACATAGGATGTACTCCAACTGTACGTTCACAAAGTGCAATGGCATTGGGACGAATCCCATTTCAATTCCTTGTACAGACACACTGGAACCACAATATGTATTATCGAACAAGGGCAACACATCAGATAGTATGAACGACTGCGCCGCACCAGTATCTCTAAGGATTCTAACCGGACGCTGAGACTCTTCTTCATCTGTTATGGAAACAAACCCCTCAAAAATGAACAGTTCATAACTGCGATCTGGGACTGGGACTTTAAAACCACATTTACTATGAGGCATTGGTTTGGATTCCGGCCTTACAACCGTACGAATCAGCCCATCACTCGTTGGCGGCCTGCCTTGCAGAGGCATCCCCTGTTTGTGTTTTAGCAGGAAACAATCATTAACCATATGTCCCACCTTATGACAATAGAAACAGTGACGCACATCTTTCGGGCGTGCTGGATGTACTGCTGGTCGACTAGGGCTAAGAGTTAGCAACTCCGCGACCCTGCTCTCTGTTCGAGCCGAAAGCATGCTCTTGTGCATCAACACAAACCCTTCTCTGATTTGTGCTCTCTCTTCCGCCTCCATTTGGAGCCCTATCAAGCGGACATCCATCCTGGCATCACTGTCTGAAAGTGGGAAGAGTGGGTCAAAACGGGGCAATGTGGCTGGAGCCTTAGCCTCGCCCTCAGACACCAACGGGCTTACAGGAGCAGCAGCCACATCCCCTACATGAGCAGCAGGCTCAGGTGGCGGTAACTCAAGCACTCGCTCATTCAATAATACCTCTAACACCACTTTCCTATCTTCCGCTTTCACTAAAACCCTCGCTATGGGTATAGAAAAGTGGTCAGCCAAAGCCTGTAGATCCACTCTACGGCAATTATCAAACACCTCCCACGTAGGGTTATCCAAAAAGGCATCCAAATCAAAAGTAGCCATCTTAAGCTAGCAACACGAGCTGACGAATACTGCACACAAAACCAGCTAGTCACAGCTGCCAAGCTCAACACTGAACCAGACACTAAACCAATTTGCATGAGTGGCATGGGTATCAATGAGAGATCCCGGACGAACCCCGTGGCTTTAAAAGTCTAGGGTGGATGGAAAAGAGACCCGTAACATAACTCATGTTAATTAGAATATTGCCAACGAACAGTGAGAACAAAAATATGCCGACAACCACAAAGCTACCGTCAAACACAATTTTTTAAAATTATAAACACACTGTAAAGGTTTGGGGAAAAGGGGCTGAGCAGGACCCAAGGAATGAAACAATAATGTCAAAAAACCCTAAACTGAGAGTCTCTGTCAGAAAACACAACTGACTGGCTTTTATAGCAAGGGGATGTGTGATGTGATTAAGGAATGAAAACCAGAAACAGGTGGTGCAATTAGGAGAAGTAGCCACTGCTTGATCCACCTCAGCAATTAGCAGATGAACTGATGACTGACAGGTGGGACACATCAACGACCTCCAATCAGGAACACAAAGGACACCTGTGATTAGGGCAGAAGGAGAGGAAAAACACAAATACACATACAGGATACCTGTATCTGTAACACTAACGCAATGAGTAAGATGGCTAAGAAAGCAACCAAAATGACGATGGCTATGCCGGGTTCGGGGTCGTGTTCGGGGTCGAATGCCCTCCAGTCATTTAAGTTATAGTATTTCTCTGAAAGATACTCACAATTCATGTGTAGTTTGTCTCGCCTTGGAACATGCTCAGGCAGCCCTCGCTCGAACCAGTCAAGTTGCATTGTCACGTACTGAGTTCAAACTCACTGGAAAGAAGTGTAGCATTCTTGAGGAAGCTTGAAGTTACCGGTGGCGACTTTCCTTTCCCGGCTGCAGGTACCTCGGCTGGGACCGAGGTGCAGGAAGCGGAGAGAGACTTGGGGCTGTGGTCGTAACAGGTGAAACTAGCATCCCAACAGGGGGATGATGAGACAGCTGATTACATACAGGACCCAGGTTTGGATGACGACTTGGTGTCTCTAGACGGCTCCGGGGGTTTCTCGGGTGATGAAGAGGACTTAGTTCCGGGACAGCCACCTCCTCACGCTACGACAGTAGCAGGGGAAAACCAAGTATCAAACGCATCATTAATAGAACTGTGCCGCAGGGCAGCTATGCGTTTGAAGGTGAATTGGCAGAAGTCATCAAGGTTCAGTGGGAAGTACCTGGCCCCTGTGGCTGCCACAGTCAAGCACCACCTACCCGTTTCCAGATTTCATTGAAGAATTGACAACAACCTGGTCCAACCTGCATTCAGCTAAGCTGATGCTGCATGGGTATGCCCCCTTCATAGATCTGGAAAGGATGGAGGGGGCAGGGCTGGTACACACGCCTCTGGTGGATGGCAAGTTAGCTGGCTACTGATAATCCTACGCTCCCTAACAAGCACAGTCGCTTTTCGGCTGCTCAGAAAAAGTGTATCGTGCATAAGGTGTGGCTGTCCGTCTGTCACTATGCTGCATGTCTACCAGACCGAGTTGCTGGAGGAGCTGGGTATGGCTTTGGTCGCAGGAGAGCCCCATGCAGAGCTCCTGGATGAGATCCGTGTTACAGCCGACTTCGTTCTACGCATGTGCACCGTCCTGGCACTCGGGAAAAGTACGGCAGCTAATGTGGTGGCACAGAGTCATCTTTGGTTGACGCTTTTGCAGGTGCCGGAGAGTGACAGACAGATGTACCTCGATGAGCCGATTTCGCCCATGGGGTTTGGCTCGGCCCTGGAGGCTATGCAGGCCCAGTTCGAGACCAAAAAGAAGCAGGAAGAGGCGCTCCACATTTTTCTCCCTCTGAGGTCCTTTGGGGATGCCAGGCGGAGCTCTGCCGGCTAAGCGGGCTGCCCCGGGGGCCGGGTCCAGCACCAGGTCAGATCGACCTGGTTCCCAGGTGCAATATCAGTCTGCCTGGCACAAGCGCCGCACCACTTCCAGGGGGAGAGGTGAGAGATGGTCCTGCCACCTCGCGGGGAAGGCAACATCCCCCCGCGCACCTAGCTCAGGTATGGGGGTTGGCACGGGATCGGGTCCTCCCTTGCCAGTCGCCCCAAAGACCTGTGGTAACAACAGTACCCCCAAGTGACCAATCTGGGTACGTACCCAGAGTGGACCAGGCTTCAGGCACACGTTAAACACATTGTTTCAACCCCGTCGTGTTGGGGTTTCAGGAGTGTTGTGTGTTCCACATGTGAGTTCAATAAAGCATGCCTTGGAACATGCTCAGGCAGCCCTCGCTCAGGCAGCGCACAATTGGCCCAGCGTCGTCCAGGGTAGGGGAGGGAATGGCCGGCAGGGATGTAGCTCAGTTGGTAGAGCATGGCGTTTGCAACGCCAGGGTTATGGATTCGATTCCCACGGGGGGCCAGTATGAAAAAAAAAAAAAAAAAAAAAAAGAATGTATGCACTCACTAACTGTAAGTCGCTCTGGATAAGAGTGTCTGCTAAATGACTAAAATGCAAATGTGTCACCCTGGGTAACGCGAACAGTAACGTTGGTGTACAGGCTACAATTCGTTCTTGCGGCGTCATCAAGTCGACTGTTCCCTTGGCCGCAGCGCCAGTGTTAAGGGAGGAAATATCCTCCCAGCTCCAGAAACAGCTGGCACAGCCGGCATTTCCTGGTTTAGAAAAGGGACCGGGTTTTATGCCCCATTCTAGACATGCGTGCCCTGAACAAACATCTGAGTTCGCGAATTCAAGATGCTCACAAACCAGAGGCTGTCATGGTCTGTGCGTCCCGGCGATTGGTTCACCACCATCGACCTAAAGGATGCATACTTTCATGTGCCCATGTACCCAAGTCACAGAAATGTCCTGAGATTCCGTTACGAGGCAATAGCCTTGTCCCTCTCACTTGTCCCTCTCATCTCGCGTCTTTTGAAAGGTGGTGGAGGTGGCTCTGGCCAGGGGCTGAGGGTATTGGCATATCTGGACGATTGGCTGATAGTAGCAGAGTCAAGGGAACAAGCGGTGTTATACACATCCAGTCTGCTGTCCCATGTTCAGTCTCTAGGTTTTATTGAACACCAGAAAAAGAGCTGTCTAACCCCATTGCAGTGCATTCCATTCCTTGGTCTCAAGTTAGACTGATGCGTAAATCGCACTTTTCTATCTGCAGCTCTGCTTGGCCCAATTTCGGGTGGGGCGCACAGTACGTTTTCAGCAGTTCATGCGCCTACTGGGAATAATGGCTTCTATGGTATTGGTCATTCCCAGGTCTTACGTAGATCTTTACGCAGCGCGAGAAAATGCACATTGTAGTCTATTTTTCCAGAGTGCCCCTTTGGGAACAGATGCTCTAACACTACACTAGCCTTGTCCGGTCTGTGTGGCGCAGACACTGAGAGAAGAGAGAACACAGTGGTCGAGGGGGATAGGAGGCAGTTGCTTCTCCAGCCTGAACATCAGGATCTAAGTGACTGATTGTTTATATTCAGCAGTCATTACATTTTAGTCATTTAGCAGACGCTCTTATCCAGAGCGACCTACAGTTAGTGCATACATTATTTTTTTCATACCCCCTGTGGGAATCGAACCCACAACCCTGGCGTTGCAAACGCCATGCTCTATCAACTGAGCTACATCCCTGCTGGCCATTCCCTCCCCTACCCTGGACGACGCTGGGCCAATTGCGCGCCGCCCCATGGGTCTCCCGGTTGCGGCCGGCTACGACAGAGCCTGGATTTCTAGTGGCACAGCTAGCACTGCGATGCAGTGCCTTAGACCACTGCGCCACTCGGGATATGCCTTATTTACTTTGAAGAACTACTAAAATAGGGATTTTGTCACTGTATAGGCAGCATCTATAGACTTGACTTGGAATGAAATAATAAAGTCATCAAATAAAACAAATATTTTATTAAAGTAAAGTAATGTGAATAAATTATGGTTAATAAGTGATAAGCAGTAATGGGCAGTCACTACTATCATGGGACTTTTATTAATTGTTTTATTCAGTGTTGTTACAGCATTCAACCCACATAATGCATAGTGCATTTAATGTCTAAAAAAATTATCCAAACCGAAATTGAAAACCTTGATTATTTTTTAATAATCGCTCCGAAACCGAACCGACCCCAAAAGCTCTAAGCGCTCAGAAACTAGTGGGAAGCGTTTGAGCTCTGGTGCCAAGATAAAGGACTTGTTCCTTTTCAGCGCTCTTTGAGGGACATCCTTATGTTCCTTCAGGAGCTTTTCAAGCATTCTCCATGTTAAAAGTCTACATGACCGCTCTCTCAGCGTGTCATGTTGGAATTGATAGAGCCTCACAGCACCCCCTGGTGGTGTGGTTCCTGAAAGGTGTATGTCGTCTCAGACCGGTCTCTAAACCTGTTACGCCCACAAGGGACTTGGTGCTGGTTTTGGAGGCCCTTTGAGCCTCTGAAGATCCTCTCCTGCTCATGGCTTTGGCCTCAGCTAAACGTGTTAGGGACCTCCATGCGTTATACGTACACCCTTCCTGTACTTAGTTTGCCCCGGGCGACTCTATGGTGACATTGTGTCCAAATGCGTCCTTCGCATTTATAGCAGCAAGAGGCAAGGGGTTACCTAGCGGCGTACGCGCCCACTCCACCAGGGGTCTGGCAGCGTCTTGGACGTTGTTTAAAGGGTTGACTATAGGAGATATTTGTGCTGCGGCGAGTTCGGCATCACCACACCCTTTTGTGAGGTTTTATCGCTTGGATGTCACTGCTCCAAGTATAGCACACAGTGTGCTTACGGAGAAAGTCACTAGGCAGCACGCCGTGTGTGCAATACCCAGACTGTCGCATCTGGCGGGGTCAGGTCTGGGTGGTCTGCCACGGGCCGTTTCATTTAGTATCCGTTGGGGTCGGCTTGGGACGTGATTATATTTCCCCGTGGTATGATGTACCGAAGTTGACTTACAGAAAGGGAATGTAATGTTATGACTATTGTTCCCTGAAGGAGGGAAATTAGTTACAACACCTGTTTGGCCTTCACCGCCCGTTCCTGGGCTCGGTGAAGGGCAGTATTAAATTGAAGGAATGAATCCAAGCCTCATGCTTATCACCTGTGGAAGGCGGGGCTTCCAGCGAGGTGTGGATTTCATTGGCCTTGTCAGACGTGATTGTAGAGCCTTCAACCGAAGTCGCGAGAGTGTGACTCCCCATAGTATGTTGTACCTCGTTTCCCTCCTTCAGGGAACCGTAGTTATAGTCATAACACTACAATATGCACTTCTCTCAAGTTTGAATTGGGTCTAACTTATTTATAAGCTTGCATGCATGCTTGTGAGTGATAGAATGGATAGAGGGCAAATAGTGTTGTTGCCTGCGACACAATTATAACACAGTCTCTGGAGAGATAAAAGTCTACTGTTCTCTTAGGTGTCCCCTATGTTGCCTGTTCAGAACTGAGATTTAGATGCATATCGTGCTATTAACACAGGTGGCCTTGGACTGGTGGCAGTGTTGTTTATCGTTCTGTTTTCTATCTCTTGTTTCTTTCCCTCCTTTACGATTTTTACATTCGGTCTTAATCCTTCTGAGCCGTCCCTATATAGCCAGGCAGGATAATGAGGTAATTCGTCAGAGGTCTGGAGAAGGCCCTCTATCTTGAAGGCATGTGTTTTCACCTCCCAGGAAAAGAAGACGTGTTTTCACACAGAAATTGCTTTCTGAGTCCTGATAGTGTTAATCCTCTGGAAGAGTCATTTTAAAAACACCAGACGCATCTCGTTCTTCTAACTCTGCTCTCATCTCACCACTGAGTGCAAAATCCATTAAAAGTTGGATATTTGCTTGTAATGGCATTTAAAGTTAATGTGGCCTCAGTCTGCCTCTGTCAATCCCTAAGGACCCCTCCTACTCTTATCATCACACACACACTTCCTCTGTAACACACACACACACATTCTCACACACACACACATTCTCACACACACACACATTCTCACACACACATCTCCTCGCACACACATCCTCTCTGTCTCTCTCACGCACACCCACACACCCACCCACACAGTAAATGATGACTAATCTTCTCTACCTTACGCACGCACATCGTCTGTAACACTATCCCTGCCTGTTCTCTGCCTGGATGATCTCTCAGATCAACATAGTTTCTATCTATAATATAAGAGCCTATCACCTGTGTGCGTGTGTGTGCAGGGACAGCCTCATGTTATATTCAGCAGGCCGAGGACCCCAGTGACACCGGTTGGAATAGAGGTGTCTGCCCTCATCACGCATGGTGACTGCCAAGAAAAGACTACTGCCATTACCACTTTAGTTTCCTCTCATGCCCTCTCCTCTCCTCTCCTCTCCTCTCCTCTCCTCTCCTCTCCTCTCCTCTCCTCTCCTCTCCTCTCCTCTCCTCTCCTCTCCTCTCCTCTCCTCTCCTCTCCTCTCCTCTCCTCTCCTCTCCTCTCCTCTCCTCTCCTCTCCTCTCCTATCCTTTCTCTCTTCTGCTGTCCTCCTCTCTTTCTGTCTTGCCCTGCCACTCCTCTCCTCTCTTCTCATCTCCCTCAATTCTTTCACTTGATCCTGCGTGAAATTCCAATGTTGTGGTCTGCTGCTATTCTTCTATACATCAAAGAACCTGGCTGTACTGCAACAGAACCTGCCATTTACCTTTCCACCATCTTCCTCACAGGTTCAGTTTAGATGGAAAGAGGAAGTTAATCAGTCTCAACACTCCCCCTACTGGTGAGGAGTGGAAGGGCAGAGTAAAACAGTTTAAATTCAAGGAGACAGAGGTGAAGTGTTGCAGAGTTGTCAAGTCGTTAATGTTTTCCCCATACCTGTCACAGAGCTGAACCCTGCAGTGTGTGTGTGTGTGTGTGTGTGTGTGTGTGTGTGTGTGTGTCCAACTGCCGCAGCGCCAAACATCTGGGTATCTTTTGAAGTACCCAGCTGTGTGTGGAATAACAGCTGCACTCATTCCTTCCCTCCCTCCCTCCCTCATTCCCTCTTCTCCTCCGCCATGGGAAGATGGAGAGAGATGACTAGCAGAAATCCACCCTATTCTCTGAACCATGTTTCTCTCTGTTTTACCCTCTGACATGATTTCCTTCTGCTTCATCACGCTACACACACACACACACACACACACACACACCGGTGGTGGTCGGTGCCGTTTATGATGAGGGAGGATTGTCATTTTCTTTATGAGCATGGCCTTATTTCTATTACAGCATATTGACTGTCATTCATATTCCATTCACCCAGTTCAATGTAACAGCGATAGGTTTAGGCTACTACATGATACTCAAATTGTACCTGTACCCATTATGAGGTTACTACAACCTAGCCTATGAATGAAAGTTTACAATGTAGGTGCACACAGGTCGAGAGACAAATTTGAAGTGACAGACAGTGACACATGGACAGACAGTGACATTCAATACCGCCTTGCACACTCTTGCCTGTATCTAGCTGATCTAGGGTGCAATCATTAGTCCAGAAGTTGCAAACGAGAGTTTCTAGTGGACAAATTCAGGTACGTTTATCCACGTTTCGTTCCGTTAGCTTCTGTTTAAGAAACGTTTTTCAACTGAATCTGCAGAATGAATGCACCCCTGATCACCCCTGATCACGCGTAAACACAGTTACTTTCATAGCAGCCACATTGTATTCCTTCTCACGTCTATGCTCTCTCCTCCTCTCACCTCTTCCCTTCGTTTGTGGACTTCAATGCACAACACATCAGCTGTATGTGACCAGGTGAAAAAACCTTTCCAAGCCAAACCATATAACCGCTACACACAGCCTACATCGTTGTCACCATATTAGCTAAAGTAACGTCATAGTCAGCATAGCTAATAGAACTAAGGCGTTAGTAAACCCGCTACAATCATGCAGTAATGTTACAGTGTACAGTCAGTAAGCAGTTTAGCAGTTACACCAGCAGGCCCCGGTGCCAATAAATTAGCAAAACCAAAAGCTTACCTTGACCTTGACTCCAGTGTTGTGTTGGATAGTCATAGCCTGCTAGCTAACATAGCATCCCTCTGTTTGAGTAGGATGTTTGAGAAGGCTAAACTAGCTAGCTGCATTTGCTAGCTAAGGAAGTGAAACTGAAAGTAAAAAAAAGACAAAATCTCTCTCTATTTCTCTCTTGCTTCTCCTTCATTTTCGAAGAAATTCATTTGTTCAAAACTGTTCAACTATTGTCTTTCTCTCTCTTTGAGTCAACTACTCACCACATTTTATGCACTGCAGTGCTAGCTAGCTGTAGCTTATGCTTTCAGGACTAGATTCATTATCTGATCCTTTGACTGGGTGGACAACATGTCACTTCATGCTGCAAGAACTCTGATAGGTTGGAGGACGTCCTCCGGAAGTTGTCATAATTACTGTGTAAGTCTATGGAAGGGGGTGAGAACCATGAGCCACCTAGGTTTTGTATTGAAGTCAAAGGACCCAGAGGAGGACGGAGGCTAGCTGACGTCCAGCTACACCATGGTGCTACCCTACAGAGTGCTGTAGACCTTCATTGCAAAACAGTGTTTTTTAATCAATTATTTGTTGACATGTGAATATATTTAGTATAGTTTTATCTAAAAAGGATAACTTCTTTAATGTTTTACTATTTAAATTGTTATGAAATTCACTGAGGAGGATGGTCCTCCCCTTCCTCCTCTGAGGAGCCTCCACTGTCACACACAGGAGGTTTAGAGCAGATGGTCTAACTCAACGGGTAAATAAATGCTAACATTCCCCCCAACCAGCTCATCACGCTAAACAAAGGGTCACGTCTTCAGACACAATCAATGGGAGATAAGTGTGTGTGCGCGTGCATGTGTGTGCGTGTTTGCGTGTGCGCATACTGTATGTTTGTGCCTGTGCTCATGAAAGCTCATGCGTGTGTTGTCATGTGAGTTCTGTCATACATACTGAACATACAGTACATGTTTATGCATCTGCATACGACACGTGTGTGTGTGTACCTGAGGGAGGGTAAGTAAAACACAACAGCTGTTCCTCACAGCGTCCAGGGGGAAAGAGTAAAGTGTTTTATTCCCCTCTGTATGCATCATGATGCATGACTCTCAGCACATCCTCTAATTTCCCAATCAACGGCGGCGTAATTATGCTCTATGATCTGCTCCGCTGGGCAAAATGGCTTCTGTCTTTTGCTCGAGTGTCGCAAATAAAACCACGACCCAAATGAAGAAAGAGAGAGAGAGAGAGCCCTGAACAAGAGGTGATAAACGAAGTGAGGCCCTTAGCTAACAAATGAAAGTATTTCTTAATGAATCAGGGATGCTTCAGTTTTTTGGTAATAAAGAAGAGATTAAGGAGGATGTTGAAACGCTTGTGTCCCTGCTAGTGCTAATAGAGATATAGAAGATGCTTCTCAAACTTCAACCACTTCCTCTTCCTGCTCCTTTCTGTTCTCTACTATGTCCCGTTTGTGCTTTCTTTTGTAACCTTATTTCTTGTCTTCAGTCGTGACAGTCCTTTCCATCTCCTCCCCTCCCACTCTCTCTTTTCTGTCTCTTTCACCTTCTGTTTTCTGCTGTGGCCCTGATGTTCACAGAACTGTATGGCGGCTGTAGGAAGGATAGGGAGGCCCTTGAAACTCACCTTGATAAAGGTTTTCAGAAGAGAGACTCCTGGCTACAGTGATAATGTGTTGACTATCAGGCACTCTGAGAGAACCAGATGAAGGCAAGTCTGGCCGTATGGACAGAGGGCAGAGAGGGAAAGGAGAGAGAGAGAGCAGGGAGAGAAAAGAGAGGGAGAGGAAAGAGAGGGAGAGGAAACTGTGCCTAGGGTCTCCTGACACAGTGTCTGGATTCAAAGCTTTGCCTCCCTGCTCACACACACTCGACTAAACACTGTATCTATCAACATTGTCCTCTCTGTCAGTTTACTCCTTCTTGACACCATCCACTCTCCTCTGTACAATGTCAGTCAGACACTGCTAAGTAGAAGACAGACAGACAGTGTTGCTCTACACTAGCTGCTGTAGTGAAGAGTGACACAGCACGGCTCATGTGCCAGTGTCTCATCCCTCTCTAGATAATCTTTTCTCTGTCATCTCTGTGACTTCACAGATGTCTCATCCTGTCTGCACCAGCTGTCCTCTCCTTCTCTCTCATCCCCTCATCTCTCTAGTCCTCACGGGAGCCTGCCTGCCTGCCTGCCTGCCTGGTTGACTTATGTTGCTGGCTGACTGATAATGCTGGCTGACTGATGTTGTTGGCTGACTGATGTTGCTGGCCGACTGATGTTGCTGGCTGCCTGGCTGGCTGACTGATGTTGCTGGCTGACTGATGTTGCTGGCTGCCTGGCTGGCTGGCTGGCTGACTGATGTTGCTGGCTGACTGATGTTGCTGGCTGCCTGGCTGGCTTACTGATGTTGCTGTCTGACTGATGTTGCTGGCTGCCTGGCTAGCTGGCTGAATGATGTTGCTGGCTGCCTGGCTGACTGATGTTGCTGGCTGCCTGGCTGGCTGACTGATGTTGCTGGCTGCCTGGCTGGCTTACTGATGTTGCTGGCCGACTGATGTTGCTGGCTGCCTGGCTAGCTGGCTGACTGATGTTGCTGGCCGACTGATGTTGCTGGCTGCCTGGCTGGCTGACTGATGTTTCTGAAGGAGTTCATCATGACTAGTTGAGAGTGACAGTCAGAAAGCTGTAACACTGATACTGTGGCTGTTGCTGCAGGGTTGTGCTTTGGCGCTTGGCTCGGTTCTTATTTCCAGCACTGAGGTTGCGGTGTTGCTCATGGTTTTATTCTTGAGCTTTGTCTGCTTTGAATCTAACTTTATAAGGACAGGTGTCACACCAAGACAGCTGGGATAATGGGATGAGTTGTATAGATAGGCCTACATAGTGCATACATACAGTACCAGTCAAAGTTTTACAACAACTACTCATTCCAGGGTTTTTCTTTATTTTTACTATTTTCTACATTGTAAAATAATAGTGAAGACATCAAAACTATGAAATAACACATATGGAATCATGTAGTAACCAAAAAAGTGTTAAACAAATCAAAATATGTATATATACAATGTTCCTAGATTTTGTTCTATTCTGACCACAAAATTACATTATGCAGTCTTCGCGTGACAGCTCCCTGAGATGGTTTTACATTCCATTCCCATTTTCCCCAATCTCAGCATGGAAATGTAGATGTGATCATCAGCTTCCCCACGTGAAGCTGTCACAAACATGTCTAGATACACAGGCCAGACCAGGGGAAGCTTTTGAAGATAGATAAGTATGTCTGTCTATATGTCTGTCAGTTTACTATCTAAATGGCCTATTGGGTTATTCATGATGTGTCGGCAACACAGTAGGGGACAAGACGGTGAAACAAGGGGAGATAACCAAACCAATCTACAAACATTATCCTCCTCTTCATGTTCTAATATTATGACAGTTACTGAGTGTCATCAGAGAGAGAGTTGTGTTCTCTCCCGCATTGACTCTCTACCCCTCCACTCTCTCTCTCTCCCCCCTCCTCTCTCTCTCTCTCTCTCTCTCTCTCTATCTCTCTCTCTCTCTCTCTCTCTCTCTCTCTCTCTCTCTCCCTCTCTCGCTCTCTCTATCCTTACGAATCGGGGTTTGCCAGGTAGATAGACAGATGCGGGGCTGAAATGGATAGATGGAGGTAACAGCCGCCACGCAGAGAGACCTAATCTGGTTGTGAGGCATTTGGGATCTTGAAATGATCAGATTAACGCTGGCGCCTGGCGGGTGTTTCAGAAACGTGACAACACACGAGAAACAAAAAAACGATCCCTGTCATTCCAATGTCAAGCCTCTTTGTGGGTTTACCTGAGGCTAAAGTACAATGGAGGTATTGCAGAAGACCATGTGGGTGTTGGCTGTACGTTGGCTGTGGATTGGATTAGTTACCCCGTTATAAAACTATGTAAATGCAGTGTTGTTATCATTGTAAAATAAAATATGTTTGGCAGAGCATTACAGATGCAGTTTTTTGTAACAGTAGAATGAATTAGATGAATTATTTAGCATTTGGAGACGTTTTTCAGGGTTTTTGGTGTTTCCTGTTCTGTTTTGTGTGCCTCCTGTCGGGGATGTCCTACATACTGGGGCCTACCTCCTTCATGTTCTCTCTTAGAACCATCTGCTTTGAAATTTGGTGTATAGTTGTCTTTAGTTGTTTCACTTAAATCTAGCCCAACTAGCCCAACCAATACGCAACTATTATGTTGTTATGTCCTCTCTGAGAGCATTCACACTAGTTCCGCCTGTGACATAATAGGAGAGGGAGAGGAAGAGAGAAAGAAACAGAGCTACTTATCAGTATCTTCCTCTCTCCTACTCTCTGTGATAGT